>NW_027043029.1:600000-755000 GCF_036013475.1 Columba livia
CGCCCTCCAGGTGCCTTTCCTGGCGTCTTCACGTCCCAACGATCTTGCTTCGATACGAAGTATCACGTCGGGGTCACCAAAATGTTGCTCTTTCCACGCCAGACACGGAACCTGACACAGCAATGTGATGTTCACAGAGTTCGCTTTATTGCCGGAGCGGGCTGGCTCTATAGCAAAGCTGCCCTGTCCACGCGCCTTACAACAACGCTCCTTTAGTTTCTTCTGTCTCTGGCTTCACCTCTCAGCCAGGCTGGCGACAGCCCCATCCCCCCGGGGCGGGGGGGCTCTGCCACTACAGAAAAGCAAAGATTGGTGAGAAGAAATAAGGCAAAAAGACAAGGGATTACAATTACCCACAGGAGGGAAAACCCTGCTTATAGATCTTATGGAAAATAGCCCAGGAATCAAATGTCACCTCATGCTGGATATGTGGGGGGTCTCAAATGACTGATACATCGCATGAACCTCTTGTAAGCTAGTGTCGCAGGTAAATTCATCAAATACCTCTATTGCTCCCACTTGGTACCCAGGTCCACCTAATGGATATTGGTCTCGAAATGGTAGCCTGGTGGAAGAAAACAGGGTTCGTGATAGCATGTGCATTTCTGGGTTTACTGTTTGTGCCGTGTATGATCCTGTGCTTTATTCGGTTAATACATCCAGTAGTCCAAGGCATGCAAATCTCAGGCATGCCCTATAGATCCTAAAAAGGCAACTTAGCAAGATTTGTCAGGAAGCAAAAATTCAATGGGCTCGGGCCTTGCCAATAGTGGTGTTGTGTATTAGAATTAAACCTAGGAGCGGAATGTCAGTAAGTCCATACGAAATTCTGTATGGCAAGCCATATGAAGCACCGGATCCAGATCCAAGTGTACATGTAAAAGGTAATCAGGATTTCTACAATTATGTGTTGCCTCTCGGCAGGACACTGAATCAACTCAGATCCGCACTAGTGTGGAATCGCCCACTAGCACTTGAGAATCCGGTACATGATACAGAGCATGGAGACACGGTGTATACAAGAACTTGGAATAAAGGAACTTTAAAAGAACGTTGGGACGGACCCTATCAAGTACTCTTAACCACATTAACCGCAATTAAGGTTGCTGGAATAGACTCCTGGATACTCTATACTGTTCAACAGAAGAACCGAGAGGATTTTGACACCTGCTTTCTTGTCGGTGTCCTACTGAGCACTAGCACAAAGCCAAGAGTGTTGCTCAGCAGCACCAACCACGTCTGCCAGGAATTAGTCTTCAACATGAACCAGGGGCAGCAGAAGGCAATCACCAGCACCACAGACAGCAAAGGAGAAGTCTGCAAGATCCCGTAAGGCTGGAATAGACTGTTGGCATCTGCTCTCCACGGCAAAACCGGAGGAGAGCGTAGAGGGAAAAGAAATGAAAGTCATTGACTGTGAAAAATGCGTGGCGAAACACAGGAGGTTCTGACACAAAAAGACCCTCCCGGGAGCAAGCCATGACTTCTGGATCCAGCATCTCTGGCCCGGGATGAAGGCTTGCCCATTGCCGTGCGGCCACTTGGGGTGCAAAACTGGGGTTTGAGAGGGGCTGTTGCCCCCCAGTGTCTTGCTCTGCCTGGAGATGTCTGTGCAGAGGTCCCTGGACAGGACGCCTCTTCCTCAGTCAGCGCTGGCAAAAGCCATCTGGGGACACGCTCCGTCCTCTGGAACTCTTCCTGGTGTGACTCGCAGCTCACGTGTGACAGCGCTGCTCCAAACTTGGCCATCTCCAAGGACCGGCTTTCTTTGGGATGTGGGGTTCACTCTCAGAGGAATCGTGGCAGCCCTGCTTTCTGTGTTGGGGTCTCCCTTTCAGCTATGGAGCAGCTTCAGTTCTCCGTGCAAAAGGATCTTGCAATGGCTGTGTAGATAGCAGCAGCGTTTCTGAAGCATCAGAGGAGATGTCAGAGCCATCAGGCTGAGGGACGGGAATGCCAGCAAAAGATGGCCCGTGTTTCAAAAGGGAGGCAGCCGTGCCAGCTGGAGAACCTCTCTCGCAGCTCCATCCCCAGCAAAGAGCTGTCTCTAGAGCAGTTCGTGCTGCTTACAGGCAAGATCAGCCTTTGCATTTGAACCACCTCCTTGCACACATGACAGGAAACATCCTCTGGTTTATGTCGTTCTAGCTGCAAAGGCCAGGACAGTGTTCATGAGGGAGCAAGCGATGAGCACATTTCCTGGTCGGCAGCCGCTGGCTCGTGCCAACGGTCAAGAGAGGCAGAAGAAATCCCTTCAGAACAGCTCCCTCTCAAAAGACATCCTTCTGCTTGATGAACCGCAGGGAAAGGCGTCCTAAACCAGGCACTTTGACCTTGTTTTCAGCCCAGGTTCCCAGTGCTGGTGCACTCGTGAGCCAGTCGCTGCACATCTGCCACCAAGGGGAATCGCCTCCGAGGCCAACTGTGCCGTGGGGAAAGGAAAGGGTGAAACGTGGGGAGAGTTTGATTTAGTGCACAACACGGATAAAGCCATTCTCTCTGCAATTAAAACTGAGGGTGTTTAATTCAGTGAAATGAGATTTCATTCCCCGTGACCTGTGCGATTGTCTTTTGAATCTGGGCACGGGCTGCAGTGACCTGCCACAACATTTGAGGTGTCACCAGCTGCACTGTGGGTGGTAAAGTGGGAAAGGCAGGAGGGAGCCTCAGCATCTCCCATCCCGTGGATGACTTCATCACAAAGGACCAGGGCGGCGCCCGCTGGCTCCTGGGGCGGCTGTTGCCGGGCAACAGAGACACTATATTGTCCCCTGTCACCTGTGCCCCTCGCCCATTTGGTCACTGGCCGTGGTGGGATCACTTGCCGTGGTGGGATCACTGTGGTGGTGGACTCATTTTGGCAGTTGGATCGCTTTTGGTGGTGGGATCACTACTGGTGGTTGCATCACTTTTGGTGGTTTGATCGCTTTTGGTGGTTGCATCACTTCTGGTGGTGGGATCACTTTTGGTGGTGGAATCGCTTTTGGCGGTTGAACCGCTTTTGGTGGTTTGATCCCTTTCGGCACTTGGATCGCTTTGGTGACTGGATCGCTTTCATCACTCGGATTGCTTTCGGCACTTGGATCTGTTTTGGTGACTGATCGCTTTCTGTGGCAAGAAGGAGCAGGAGAAAGGCTGCTGGCTGCCCATCCCTCCAAGATCACCTCCGGACAGAAAAGCTCCCGTCTTCCCACATCAGGCTCCGTGTTTTCCGGCAGAGCAGCAGCGATGGCCACACTCGGTCTGCTGGAGATGCTGAAGGCCGCCATCGGGACACCCAATTTGGGGGTTGTTGACTTCGTGGCGCTTCACAAGTTGCTCGAGGCCATCATCGGGCAGCTGGGCCAGCAGCAGCTGTCTGTCCTGGAGCCAGGGCAGAGCCCGGCCCCCGGCCTGGCAAAGGACCAGGACAGCAAGGAGCAGCCTGGCCAGGAGAAGGAGGAGGACGGAGCCCTGGGCACAGGGCAGCAGCTCTGGAAACCAGAGGAGCAGCTGGAGGGGACCGGGAGCAACTCCGAGGTCTCCTCCATGGCCAAGGAGCTGATGCCAACAACAACCGAAGAGGAGGAGAGAGCCGTCTCCAAGGTAGATGCTCTTGCTGGTCCCTGGGTGCTCCCCCACGAGACGCCCCCTCCTCCGGGCTCCGCGCTGCCGTCGTGCCGCCCTCAGCCCAAGGGCTGGGTTAAGCCCGAGCTCCCGCAGCAGAGCACAGCGGGGCCCAGGTCCCCAGGGACCCTCCCCTGGGCTCACCCCCCACCCGCTCTCCCAGAAAAGGGCTTCGCTCCAGCACCTGTGGGAGGAGATCAACAAGTTTAAGGAGGCGCAGTGCGGCCTGGCAGAGGACGTGCGGGCCATGCAGAAGGCGCACTCTGGCATGGCAGAGGACATGCGGGAGATGCAGGAGGCCATGCAGAAGGCGCATTCTGGAATGGCCCAGGACATGCGGGAGATGCAGGAGGCCATGCAGGAGGCGCATTCTGGAATGGCGCAGGACATGCGGGAGATGCAGGAGGCCATGCAGAAGGCGCATTCTGGAATGGCACAGGACATGCGGGAGATGCAAGAGGCCATGCAGAAGGCGCATTCTGGAATGGCCCAGGACATCCAGGAGATGAAGGAGGCGCATGTCGGCCTGGCAGAGGACATGCATGCCCTGCAGGAGGCGCATTCCGGCCTGGCCGAGGACATCCAGGAGATCCAGGAGACGCTTGGCCTGGTGAGCATCCCCTGGTGCCCCGGGAGGGAGCTGGGCCCTCGTCCCTCCCCGCTCCTGCTGCCCTGTCACACTGTGCCCGTGCCCCACGGCCATCGGTGTCAGCAGCGTGAAGGGCAGCAGGAGGGAAGAGTGGGAAGGGTGTCCCAGGAGTTGCTAAGGCACTTTTGAACTAGAGAGCCCTCAAAACAGATCCAGGGGAGGGGAGGAGGGGAGATAAAGCTCTGCCCGTGCAATTCAGCCACAGCCCCCAGGCACAGCCCTGCCCAGCGTCCCTCTGTCTCCTGCCCCAGTTCATTTGGGGATACTCTTTAAATCCCGCTCCCACATCTGAACGGGTGTCCCTCTCCTCGCCCAGCTCCAGGGGAAGCCCCAGGACGCTGCCGGGCTGCGCAGGGACAGGAGGCGGCTGCGTCCCCCGCTCCCTCGGGGACACCAGCCCTCCTGCCTCGGGGCACAGCCTGTGGGTTGGGGTGCTGGGCAGTGATGCTGCGGGTCCCATCCCTGGATGTCCCATCCCCCCAGCTCCATGGCTGGGCTGACCCCGTGATCCCTTTGCATTTGGGCTCTCATGTTCAACACGAGTTTGGCCCTGTGAGATGGTGGTTTGGGGACAGGGACTGGGGACATGGCGGGGGGTTCTGGGGTCTGTCCTCACGGCTGCCCAGCTGCCACTAAACCTGCTGCCCTTTGCCTCTTCTTCCCAGGAGGGCGGTGGGGGCCAGTCTGCCCCTGCTGAGCCCACCCAGGTGGCCATGGACAGCCAGGCCAGGAAGAGCTCAGCACTGGGGCCGAAGGGACGTGGGACACGGCCTGGGATGGAGACCGGCAAGGGGACTGCAGGGTCTGGCTCCCCGGGGATGCGAGCAGGGACACAGGGGGAACCAGCGACCCCTGTGAAGTTGTCAGGCGCTCCCTCTGATCACACGAGGTCTATCGGTGCCGGCGCCACCACCCCGGGGATGCAGGCAGGATCCCGGGGCACCCAGGCCAGCACCTCGGGGCTGGAACCAGGATCACGGGGCACCCAGGCCAGGACCTGCCTGGGGACACAGCCAGGGGCCCCTGATGCCCAGGCCAGCACCTCGGGGATGCAGCCAGGATCCCCTGGGACCCACACCAGCACCCCTGGGGTGCAGCCTGGGTCCTCCAGCTCCCAAGCCACCATCCCAGGGGATGCCCAAGAGCCGGCCAAGCCCTGGGGCTCCACCAGCACCTCCAGCTACGAGTCGGAGATGCGGGAGGTTCTCTCCCAGGTTGGGCAGCTCGGCCACCTCTGCACTGGTCTGAAAGAGCAGGTGGAGCAGCTTAAATCTACCAAAGCAGAACATGCGGATCTTGAGAACTTGCGCCGGCTCTTCCCGAAGGGAGGTGAGAGCACGGGAGGACTGGCGGGGGTTGTTTGGCGTGGGGTCACCCTGGGTCAGGGGCTCGTCATGCTCAGAGACCCCCTCACCGACAGCACATCCCCTTGCACCATGTCCCTCTAGGCCGGGAGAGCATCACCAGCATCCTGGCCGACCTCAGGTGCCAGGTGTCCTTCCTACAAGACATGGCCAGGGCCCTGCACGGGGAGGAGGAGAAGGTGAGCCGGCAGCAGTCCCCGAGGGGCTGCGGGGATGCCAGTTTGGGCAGGGAGGGGGCAGCCGAAGGGTCCCCGTGCCGGAATGACACAGGGGGCTGTGCCCTCACCGCCCCCACTGCCGTTCCCAGATCAGCAAGGTGGAGGATGCTCCCAGAAAGACGAGGGGGGCTGGAGCCGGCAGAAAAGCAGCCGGCAGCGGCCAGATGACCCGACAGCCACGGTAAAAGGATGGGAGAGGGTTTCCTACCCTGCAGGGCTGCGAGGGATCCTGGGGTCTGGGAGCATCCCAGTTTGGGGGCCGAGGGACACCCCCACGAAGGCTAAGCCTGCCCCTGCCCCCATCTCGCTGGCCAGGCCCAAGGGACAGAAGGTCAAGGCAGAGCGGAAGGAGCTGGGGAAGCAGCCGGAGCCGACCCAGGCCGAGCTGGAGCAGTTTGCGGCCAAGTACGTGAATAAGTTGGTGATGGAGACAGCGCAGCAGCTGCAGGCAGAGGTGAGGCCCGGGGGCAGCGCTCCCAGCCCCCGCTGGCTCGGGGGGAGTCCTGGCGGGGTCCCGGCCACGTCCCCTGGCTGGATGGGGCCATGAAGCCTCCACGGCACCTGGGCTTGTGGGCGGCATCCAGCCCGGCTCAGAGCTGATTCCTCCTCCCCTGCCAGCAGTCGGACGAGCCGAGGGCGACGGTGCAGAGCGGGGGACACGAGCAGGCAGGGTGCCACTTCTGCAGCCCGGACACCAGGGTGCTGCTGGGGAAGCTCCTCCAGCGCTGCGAGAAGCTCGAGGAGCAGGTGGAGTCCCTGGCCCAGAAGGCGGGCGGCAAGGTGGACAGTTATCCAAAGTGGAGGAGACAGGTAAGGAGATGCGGTGTAGGGGGCTTGAGCTGCCAGGAACCCCCAGGCATTTCTGCTTTGCTCTAACGTGGGGGAGCCCCTCGCTGCCCCCCTAATTGGCTTGTCGGAGTCAGCAGCACGGAAGGGAATTAAAGCCTTGGAGCAAATGTCCTGCTTGCACTGAGGGCCCGTGGCCATCAGCCAAAATACCCTGGGTCTGCCCCCGTGGGGCAGCCACCCCCTTGCACAGCACCGCCTTGTCCTCTTAGTCCCTGCAGCAGGACGAGCAGCTCAAGTGCCTCCAGACCAGCATCGTGCAGCTCCAAAAAGGCTACGAGAAGTTCAGCTCGGACCTTGCAAACCTGCAGCAGGATCGCCAGCAGGAGCAGAATGACGTCAAGGTGGGTGGCTGTAACGCGCAGGCAGAGCCCAGGCTGGGACCCCAAGGGGTCTGTCCCCCTGCCACCCTGCTCGCAGCCCTGCACAGCTTCCCCATGCCTTTCCTGGAGGTTTCTGATGGGGTGGGGAGGCAGGGGGTGCTCGGCTGGCCGGGGGCAGCTCCGACCCTGCCGTGGCATCACGGGCTGCTGTCTGCCTTGGAAGGCTCTGTCCCAGGCCCTGGGGAGGCTGGAGAAGAAGCAAGCAGACAAGGAGGAGCTGCTGGTGCTGGGAATCGATGAGGTACGGGCTCAAGGGGCCCCGGTGCCAGTCAAGGGTGTCCCGGGCAGGGTGACAAACACCCCTTGACCCTTGGGTGCCGGCTGGCAGAACCAGCCAGGGGGAGGGAGGATTTCTAGCCCGGCTGCAGGTCCCTTGCCAGGTCCCTCTGTGGCCCCGAGTCCCTTCGGCTGGTGGGACCAACGCCACGGGGGTGATGGGGTGAACAGGACCACGTAGCCACTTCCCCTCT
The DNA here is from genome assembly GCF_036013475.1 of Columba livia. Lineage (NCBI taxonomy): Eukaryota > Metazoa > Chordata > Aves > Columbiformes > Columbidae > Columba > Columba livia. The sequence goes on from NW_027043029.1 coordinate 607,537, forward strand.
CCTGTTGTCTCTGCATCCTGTCCCCACCGCTCTCCTGCATTTCCCTGTTGCTAGAAAGCGGACAAAGCCGCCCTGGCTGACAAAGTCAGTCGCAGCCAGCTTGAGGCGTGCGTGGAGCGGCTGACCAAGATGATGGAGGAGGTGACGAGCCGGGTGACGGGCCAGGAGAACGGCTGGCTCCAGTTCCAGAAAGAGCTGCAGAGACAGATGGACTGCAAGGTGAGGGCTCGTCCCCTCCACGCAGCACTGGCACCTTGGGGCCTGGCAGCCTAAGGCAGCATCCTTGCGAGGGTCCCCCCTCCCGGCTGTGCCCCCGGGGACCGCCATGTCCCATCCTGGGGTAGCTGGCTGAGGGTGTCACCCGTCCACAGCTGGACCGCCGGGAGCTGGGGGCGTTCCGGAAGCAGCAGGAGGAGCGGTGGAAGAGCCTCAGCGGGCAGCTCCAGGAGCAGGCGCTGCAGGCAGAGCGTGACAATGCCGCTGGCATTAGGAAGTGAGTGCGATGGGGACAGTGGTGGCTTTGGCAGTGCTGGCCCTGTTCCTGCTGGCTGTCCCGGCTCGTGCCGGTGTGGTACCTGGCGTGGGAGCCATGTGGGCAGCGCCCCTGGGGATGCTGAGCAAGTGGCTGTGCCTTGTGCTCCTGCCAGCTGCAGCTTCGCAGCGATAGAGGCGGCACAATGAGGGGCACGTGTGGGAGGAGCCCTCCTCAACCAGTCTTGGGGGTGGGTGCAGAGGCTTTTTGTGGCTGGTGTGCAGGTGGGGCTGTGCCCCCCAGGAGCTCCCCAGCCCTTTTCTCCCCCCTCCAGGCAGCTGCTGCCTGGTTTCCATTGCCTGTCCTGTGACCGGCCCCTCAACATGCTGGCGCCTGGACCGTGAGTAACTGCCCCCCGAACAGGGAGCACCCCCCGACCCCTCCCTGGCATCGAGCGACACATGGGGTGCCACCTGCCGGGCCCTGAGCACCCCCATGTCCTGTCCCACAGGGAGCGGACGGGCGAGTGCAGATACCCCACTGTTCCGCGGAGCTGCGGGGGCCCACACACCGTCACGCCCCCGCGCTTCCAGCCCCAACCGCCCAGCACCCCACGGCCGTCCCCATCCAGCGCCCGCCGCCCCAACAAGGTAGGGATGACAGAGGTGGGGAGGGGGATGCTGAGCCTGCGGGGGGATCTGTGCCTCAGTTTCCCCGGGGAGAGCTGGCTGGGGGAGGGTTGCTGGGGGATGCGGAACGGGGCCCCGTGGTTGGGTCACACGCTCTCCCCTTCCCAGAAGGACGCGATGCAGCTGTCGGGCCAGGACGGCACTGATGGGAAGCGGCAGGACGAGCAGCTCTCCATGCTGGGGGGCTCTCAGCTGCCCACAACACCAACGGCCACCCCAGAGACCTCGACCTCGAGGAGCCAGAAAAGTATGGCCCTGTCAGGGCACCGGGGGGCAGAGGACACCCCGCTGTCTGGGGGGACGGGTCTGTGCCCACAGCTGGGCAGGGTTGGACGGGGGTCTGGGCTCTGGGCTGGGCTGTGGGGGCAGCACTGGCTGCTGGGGCAGCCGGTCCCTGTGGTGGAGCTGGAGGGAGCTGGGGGGACATGTGGGGTGGTGCTGGGCAGTGTGGGACAACAGCCTGTGTGCTTCAGGGTGGGGGCAGGACCCTGTTGGTGGGTGTCTGTGGCTGACCCTGCCCCTCGCCCCCAGGCACCGCCTCCCCGCTGCTGTTAGCCGTGCTGAAGCGCCGACCAGCCTCATCTCCCGGACGCCTCACCCAGGCACCGAAGCTGCTGCCGCCCATCCAGCCCCCCCGCAGCGAAACAACCCCCTGACAGCCGGGCAGGACGGGGGTCCCGGCCCTGGTCCCACCGCCCCGGGCGCTGAGCGGGCAGCGGCTGCAATAAATGGCGATGGGCAACCAAGCGCCGGTGTGGTCTGAGTGGGGGTCCCTGGGGCAGGATGGCAGAAAGCCCCCTGTGTTTGCTTTTCCAGGAGAAAAATAAGTGCTAAAAAGGCGCTTTGGGGTGCCCAGGTGGATCCAGTGGTATCCAGGGTCCCCAGAGGGAGCACGGGGAGCAAACCAGTGGGCACCAGGGCAGAGCCAGCAGAGGCCCATCCTGCACCCCGGCTGGGGCTGAGGTGTCCATGGGCTTCAGAAGCACCCCTGGCACTAACTGGGGGGACGGGGTGAGGGGGGAGCCAGGGGGCTGTGCAAGAAGCCGGGCTGGCTGTCGGCAGCCGGAGGAGGGGAGCGCTTTGCTCTGGGTCGGGGGATCCAGAACTGGGGGGACGCAGCAGCTTCGTGCCCCGCCCCGGGGTGCCCACAGCCGCCGTGTCGCAGCGCTTTGCAGTCGCAGGAAAGCACCGGGCAGCTCGAGTTGATGGGCGCTCAGTTTCCCCAGCCAGGCGATGCCGGCGGTGCCAGCCCAGCCACCCAAGGCCCGGCAAGAGACAAGGGCTGTTCATAGAGCCAAGCAAAAGTGTGGCCCGTGGGCAGGGGAGCTGCCAGCCCTGCCTGCCCTGCCTGCACAGGCAGGAGGAAAGCCCCTGAGCAAACCTCCTGCATCCCAAAACCGGGGATGCTCAGCCCAGCAGAGCTGGCACTCTGCACTCTCCAACTGAAGCGGAGCAGCTGAGACCGGGGAGTGGACCAGACGTGTCCCTGATGGAGCCACGTGCCAGGGGGTTCCCACCAGCCCCCCAAGGGCGGTGTGTCACGGAGAGTCCTCGCAGCTTCATTTAAGGGACAACAGAGTCCAAAACAACTTTCATTAAACCGGCGAGGAACAGGGTTTTAGCACTCCAAAGTGACTTAAATAAAGGTTCGGATATCAGCTGAGGAAAATTATTTGAGGGGCAGCAACTGATACAACCAATCAGGCGGTGCACAGCGTGCACACACGGGGCTTCACTCAAAACAAATGCCGGAGCTGGCCCTGAGTCCCGGAGAAGTACACACTTGCCTAACACGGTGCGGGATTATTTTAAAGAGATAAAGTACGCGTGCAAATGCGCACGGAGAGTTCCTCGTGCATATGTGCACGGGAGGAAAATACACCCGCGATTTGGCGAGGGTCAATTTATACGCGCTCAAATGGAGCGCGGAAAGTTATACGTGCATATGTGCACGGAAAGTATAAATATACTCGCAATCCTGCGAGAAGTTTTACTTACACCCGTGGCGGTGTCAGCATTCAGGACACAGAACCACGGGCGTAGTTATATGCGGTGCTTTATTTCAGCGCTGGGAAACCAGGGGCTCGCACCCAAAGCTGGTTCCGACCACTGATTCAAACTTCACCATTTTATACAATTCGGTTACATACATATTCATTGAAGTTACAACGTGTATATTGCATATTCATTAGGTTACACAATTATTTCACAATATCAGTTGCAACACCTTGGAACTACTCTAAGCATGCGCAGTGTCCTCTGGTGGTCGTTCAGCGGTCGTTCCTGACAGCGCAGGAAAAGCGTTAGTCTGAGAATCCGCTTTGTGATGGTTCTCCCGCAGGTTGCTCTACCTTCAGTCACTGACAAAGAGCAGGACAAGGACAGAATTGGAGTCACAGAGCTGCTACTCACCATGCTCAACTTCTTCTTCTGGGGCCCACAGGCAGTCAGCACCTTGCTGCTTGTGTTCACTTTCAGGACATCTCCACTCGTCGTGCCAAGATGAAAATCACCATCATCGTCTGTCATCTATAAGAAAGCATAAAGAAAAAGAGATCACGGTCTGGATCCTGAGACCCGTGTCCCACGCCTGACACTGGGCTGCATCAACAGCTTTAGTTCAGTGGATTGCCAAGAGTTCACCTGGGGGAACCCAGCCAATGTTTCTGTTCCATCACACGCACAGATCCAGAACACTGCTGAACGCCAGACACTTTCTAACCAAATCTAGATCATATTTGGAAGCATAAAAATACGGGTGCCGGAGCCCGTGACCGTAATACGTGCTGCTTCTCTTGAGGAGCATCCAGAACACTCTTTCCCAGAGGCCGTGGGAGATCAACGGCCATGGCCAATGCTGAGGAACTTCACTGCCGTCACGCGCTTGGGACCAACATTTCCAGCATTATTAGAGAAACTCGTGGTTTTTCTCTAGTCTGTACAGAGTTTCTTAGTTTAGCAAAGTCATCTTGGCTGAAACGTACCTGAACACACACGGTGATTCCTCTCAGTTGCCCCGCGTAGCATTCAGATGGATGGATTGTTTTAGTTGCTGTATCGAGTTCCCACACTCGAATGGTGAAACTATAAGAACAAATAGAGTGGGATCAAATCCACAGATGCAGAAACCTCCAAGTTTTTTCAGTGCTACAAGAAGTAAAAAGCCTTCACAAGGCTCCATTATTCTGATCTTTCAATACGGAGAAAAAGAACAACATCAGAGAAGTCTCTTATGGAAACTTTTTCCGGGTAAATCAAAAATCTTAAGGCTTCAGCAAAAACATATGTGAGGACACTTTCAACTCTTTTCTAGTGCAATTTAATTGACGATGTCAGAGACGATGTCATATCTTTGAGCAGAGTCACCCTTACATTTACCAAAGTGCTAAAATTGCAAAGGCGAGCACTCATAAGTGCGAGTGCAGCCAAGAGCATCCAAAGCCGTCCCTGATGCACAGGGAGGTGCAGGCCCTCAACGCGTTTAAACGTCAGCCTGGATATATGGGCGCTGCCGCAAATCCTTGCAAAACGCGACGTTTTGTACAACTTTTGTTACAAGCCAGTGACCAACTGTACATCACATCTGGTGAGGACAGGAGATCATCCAACGACCGGCAAGACATCACTGTTTCGACATTAATTAGCCATTGTTCAGGGGCACTCATTGACTGCTTTTCTTGTGTCAACACTGGCAACTAAATATGTTAAACAGTGCATGGGGAATGCTGAGTACAAAATCCTGCTATCAGGAGCAGAAGTGACGCACGTGGGCCCCTGTGTGCTGCTCTGAAAACATATTGTTACATGGAGAACAAGCAGGAATGCCTTAAAGCTACAACCTGACGGGTATTCATGAGTCCATTCAGAGTAAAAAGAAACAACACAAGCACACAGTTGCTTAAGTTTCCTTGTAGTTAAACAAAGACGAAAGGTGTTCCCACCACTGGCAAGCCAACTCCAATTTCTCTGGTCAATACTAAGCGGTTAAAATCAGAGCATTACCCACCTTGAATCCAATGCAGGTGACTTGTCCTGAAGCGACGTACATCCCATCCCTGGACACGACAACGCAGGACACGTTATCGGCGTGGCCATGCAAGAAACTCTGTTTCTTAGTGTCCAGGTGCTGAATCAGCACCGTACAGCCCAGGGGGTACAGGATGTGCTCCCTGTCGGGGTGGCAGATGAGGCCACAGGGAACATGTCCTGCAAGAGAAACGGGTGAAAGATCCGCTGGCTGCCAACAGTTCAGGGGCTGCAGAAACCACTGGCTCCCCACGGTTTACCTCACAAGGCGAGGGGGGGAAAGGAAAAGAACCTTCCAGTTCTCCCCAGAGCTGTTCAGCAGAACAACCCCGTATCGAACAGCACGGTCACCCTTGGAATAAGCGATGGCCAAAATGGTTAATGTTGAACAAATCGAGTAGGATTCAGTTATATTATGCATATTGTTGTAAGCAGTAACTGCGCTTGTGCAAGTTTGATTATGTTTTGTAGAACCTTGTGGTAGTAGTTAAGCCAATGCCTGGATTGCCTGGATGGTGCCACAGGTAACAGGACTCCCGGATGGTGCCACAGATAACAAAGTTCCAGAGACGGAAATTCCCAGCGTGTGAACGAGCGTATAACATATATAAGCACACACGAAAAGTTGAGTGCTGTGCCTGTTGGCGGAACTGAGCTTCCCCCGGTCACCCAGCGCTGTTTTGCCTAATTACCGCTTGCTAAATAAAATCGATTGATTGACTCAGAATCGATTTATTGGCTCTTATTTATAACAAATGTGATCTGTGTGTGGCGCAGGAGCTTCCCGTCCACTTGCTCCTCCATTCAGTCAGGTGCTGCAAGAGAGGGACAGAGAAAGAAACAGTTAGGACCGGATTAACAACCTCGTCATCCCTGTCCCCAAACCTGCAGGCGGCCTAGGAGGCCTGATCTAAGTTTGGCTCTTCTCCCTCTCTTTGCTGGAATACTTCACTGCACAAATTTCTGTCATGAACACTCTCTGAACCAACCTGATGTGTTCATAGTTCCCAGCCCAGCGTCCATTCCTCAAGGTACCTCAGCATTTCCCTTTGAAACCACACCTGAGTGCCATCGCGTCCTGAGCTACCTCAGCATTGCCCACTGCAGCCTCCCCGACGCCATCTCCTCCCTGAGCTCCCTCAGCCTTTCCCGCCAAAGCCTCCCCGATGTCCCCCCCTCCCTGAGCTCCCTCAGCCTTTCCCGCCAAAGCCTCCCCGATGTCCCCCCCTCCCTGAGGTCCCTCAGCCTTTCCCGCCAAAGCCTCCCCGATGTCCCCCCCTCCCTGAGCTCCCTCAGCCTTTCCCGCCAAAGCCTCCCCGATGTCACCCCCTCCCTGAGCTCCCTCAGCCTTTCCCGCCAAAGCTCCTTCCGCGCCGTCCCGCCCTCAGGCTCCTCCGCCGCTCCCGCCGCTCCCCCCGTTCCCGGCCCCTCCCCGCGGCAGCGCCCCCCCCGCCCCTCGCGCCCCCTGGCGCCCCCACGGCGGCCCCGGCCCCGCCTGCGCCGCTCCCGACCCGGCGCTGCCCCCTCCCGCTCGCTTTCCTCCCTCTGCCCTGCGGCACCGCGGGCTCCCCGCTCCGCCCCACGGCCCCGCCCGAGCCCCGCGCAGCGCTCAGCCCGGGGCTCCCTTCCCTCACAGCCGCCCGCGTGTTTCCCCCTCGCCCCTTGCCCGGCCCGGCCCGGGGCCGCGCTCTTGCGGCTGGCTGCCCCTCGCCTTCCTCCTGCCGAACCCAGCCCGTCCCTCCCCCTCCAGCCTCCCCCCTCAGCCGGGACCGGGGCGGCCCCGTCCAGTCTCCCCGCTGTCCGCCCGCCCCTCGCTCACCGCCGGACCCGCCGCTCCTCGCGCGCTGCTCCCGCCGCCGCACCGCCGGCACGCGCTCCTCGGCCCGCGCGCTTCTGCAGCGTGGCCCCGCCCATCCCGCGCAGGAGCCAATCCCGTCCGCGCCCGCCACCGGGCCCCGCCCCCCCTCCCGGCCCGGAGCCGCCGGCGGCCGCAGAGCGGCGCTGTCCGCCCGCAGCGCGGCCCCGGCCCCGGCGGGTCAGCGGCAGCGGGGCCGGGAGCGCTCGGGCTGCGCCCGCCCGGGACGGCCCGGGACCGAGGGCTCCGCCGCCCGCCCGGGACGGCCCGGGACCGAGGGCTCCGCCGCCCGCCCGGGTCGGCCCGGGACCGAGGGCTCCGCCCCTGCAGCCCGTTTCGTGCCGTTTGCACCCCGGCTTACACGGCTGCAGCCTTCCTGCTGCTGCAGCTCACACATTCTTTCTTCCTTCTAACCGCACAGCAGGTCACACTCACAAACGTTCCGTGCTCGTTGGCATAAGAACATCTGCAGAAGGATCTACAAACATTACACAGATATACCACCGACCACAGCTTTCTGAGCTTTCAGGTTAAAGTTCCTGCAGATACCCATGTTTCAATCAAACAGACACCACCAGCAGAGCTGCTGCCTCTGCCGTCTTTGCTCAGAAAACAGTGACAACACCAGAAAACACATTGGCGGCCGGTGCTTTGACCAGTGAAGGTGGGATCTACAAAAGTCTGATTAAACCAAACAGCCTGAGGTCTTTATCAAGCTGCAGATCTGCCAGGAATGCTGAAATGCAAGAGTTTACTCCTGCACTATTTCACAATGGAACAGCCGCTTCATATCAAAAATCATCTGAAAGTTCCAAACCAGTACATTAAAAAGCTGTCACTAGGTATTAGAAGACCACTGCAAGATCTTATTGCTTTTTGAATTAAATCATAATTTTTCAATAAACAAAAAGCCAAACAATTTATGCAGTCTGTTGCTCATCCTCCTGTTCATTCATGAGCACTGCAGCAATCAGTTGCTATACGAAGTGTCAACAGAGGCGACTGAAAAACCCCAAACAAAACTTACTGTATCTAGTGGTGGATCTAGGATGGGTATCCAGGATGCTGTATCTGGGATGCTGTATCTTGGATGCTGTATCTAGGATCCTGTATCTGGGATGCTGTATCTGGGATGCTGTATCTAGGATGCTGTATCTCGGATACTGTATCTGGGGTGCTGTATATGGGATGCTGTATCTGGGATGCTGTATCTACGATGCTGTATCTGGGATTCTGTATCTAGGATGCTGTATCTAGGATGCTGTATCTGGGATTCTGTATCTGGGATGCTGTATCTAGGATGCTGTATCTGGGATGCTGTATGTAGGACGCTGTATCTGGGATATTGTATCTAGGATGCTGTATCTAGGATGCTGTATCTAGGATGCTGTATCTGGGATGCTGTATCAGGGGTGCTATATCTAGGATGCTGTATCTAGGGTGCTGTATCTAGGATGCTGTATCTGACATTCTGTATCTGGGATGCTGTATCTGGGATGCTTTATCTGGGATGCTGTATCTGGGATGCTGTATATATGATGCTGTATCTGGGATGCTGTATCTAGGATGCTGTATCTGGGATGCTGTATCTGGGATGCTGTATCTGGGATGCTGTATCTGGGATGCTTTATCTAGGATGCTGTATATATGATGCTGTATCTAGGATGCTGTATATATGATGCTGTATCTGGGATGCTGTATCTAGGATGCTGTATCTGGGGTGCTGTATATGGGATGCTGTATCTGGGATGCTGTATCTAGGATGCTGTATCTGGGATTCTGTATCTAGGATGCTGTATCTAGGATGCTGTATCTGGGATTCTGTATCTGGGATGCTCTATCTAGGATGCTGTATGTGAGATGCTGTATCTAGGATGCTGTATCTGAGATGCTGTATCTAGGATGCTGTATCAGGGATGCTGTATCTAGGATGCTGTATGTAGGATACTGTATCTAGGATGCTGTATCTATGATGCTGTATCTGGGGTGCTCTATTTGGGATGCTGTATATGGGATGCTGTATCTAGGATGCTGTATCTGGGATTCTGTATCTAGAATGCTGTATCTAGGATGCTGTATCTGGGATGCTGTATCTAGGATGCTGTATCTGGGATATTGTATCTAGGATGCTGTATCTAGGATGCTGTATCTAGGATGCTGTATCTGGGATGCTGTATCAGGGGTGCTATATCTAGGATGCTGTATCTAGGGTGCTGTATCTAGGATGCTGTATCTGGGATTCTGTATGTAGGATACTGTATCTGGGATTCTGTATCTAGGATGCTGTATCTAGGATGCTGTATCTGGGATGCTCTATCTAGGATGCTGTATCTGGGATACTGTATCTGGGATTCTGTATCTGGGATGCTATATCTGGGATGCTGTATGTAGGATGCTGAATGTAGGATGCTGTATTTATGAAGCTGTGTCTAGGATGCTGTATCTGGAATGCTGTATCTGGGATGCTGTATCTGGGGTGCTGTGTCTAGGATGCAATACCTATGATGCTGTATCTATGATGCTGTATCTAGGATGCTGTATCTGAGATGCTGTATCTAGGATGCTGTATCTGGGATGCTGTATCTAGGATGCTGTATCTAGGATGCTGTATCTAGGATGCTGTATATGGGATGGTGTATCTAGGATGCTGTATCTGGGATGCTGTATCTGGGATGCTGTATCTAGGATGCTGTATCTGGGATGCTGTATCTGGGGTGCTGTATGTAGGATACTGTATCTAGGATGCTGTATCTATGATGCTGTATCTGGGGTGCTGTATCTGGGATGCTGTATCTGGGATGCTGTATCTACGATGCTGTATCTAGGATGCTGTATCTGAGACTCTGTATCTGGGATTCTGTTTCTGGGATGATGTATCTATAATGCTGTATCTGGGATACTGTATCTGGGATTCTGTATCTGGGATGCTGTATCTGGGATGCTGTATGTAGGATGCTGAATGTAGGATGCTGTATTTATGAAGCTGTGTCTAGGATGCTGTATCTGGAATGCTGTATCTGGGATGCTGTATCTGGGGTGCTGTGTCTAGGATGCGATACCTATGATGCTGTATCTATGATGCTGTATCTAGGATGCTGTATCTGAGATGCTGTATCTAGGATGCTGTATCTGGGATGCTGTATCTAGGATGCTGTATCTAGGATGCTGTATCTAGGATGCTGTATCTGGGATGGTATATCTAGGATGCTGTATCTGGGATGCTGTATCTGGGATGCTGTATCTAGGATGCTGTCTCTAGTATGCTGTATCTAGGATGCTGTATCTGGGATGCTGTATCTGGGGTGCTGTATGCAGGATACTGTATCTAGGATGCTGTATCTATGATGCTGTATCTGGGGTGCTGTATCTGGGATGCTGTCTCTGGGATGCTCTATCTAGGATGCTGTATCTGGGATGCTGTATCTAGGGTGCTGTATCTGAGACTCTGTATCTGGGATTCTGTTTCTGGGATGATGTATCTATAATGCTGTATCTGGGATGCTGTATCTGGGATGCTGTATCTAGGATGCTGTATGTAGGACGCTGTATATAGGATGCTGTATCTGGGATGCTGTACCTAGGATGCTGTATCTGGGATGCTGTATTTAGGATGCTGTATTTATGATGCTGTATCTGGGATGCAGTATCTAGGATGCTGTATCTGGGATGCTCTATCTAGGATGCTGTATCTGGGATACTGTATCTGCGATTCTGTATCTGGGATGCTGTATCTGGGATGCTGTATCTAGGATGCTGTATCTAGGACGCTGTATCTAGGATGCTGTATCTGGGATGCTGTATTTAGGATGCTGTATCTGGAATGCTGTGTCTAGGATACTGTATCTAGGATGCTGTATCCGGGATGCTGTATCTAGGGTGCTGTATCTGGGATATTGTATCTAGGATGCTGTATCTAGGATGCTGTATCTAGTGTGTTATATCTGGGATATTGTACCTAGGATGCTGTATCTAGGATGCTGTATATGGGATGCTGTATCTGGGATGCTGTATCTGGGGTGCTGTGTCTATGATGCTGTACCTGGGATGCTGTATCTAATATGCTGTATCTGGGATATTGCATCTAGGATGCTGTATATAGGATGCTGTATCTAGGATGCTGTATCTGGGATGCTGTATCTAGTATGCTGTATCTGGGATATTGTATCTAGGATGCTGTATCTAGGATGCTGTATCTGGGATATTGTATCTAGGATGCTGTATATAGGATGCTGTCTCTAGGATGCTGTATCTGGGATGCTGTATCTAGGATGCTGTATCTGGGATGCTGTACCTGGAATGCTGTATAAGGGATGCTGTATCTGTGGTTCTGTATCTGGGATGCTATATCTAGGATGCTGTATCTAGGATGCTGTATCTGGGATGCTTTATCTGGCATGCTGTATCTATGATGCTGTATCTGGGATGCTGTATCTAGGATGCTGTATATGGGATTCTGTATCTAGGATGCTGTATCTAGCATGCTGTATCCCGGGTGCTGTATCTAGGATGCTGTATCTGGGATATTGTATCTAGGATGCTGTATATAGGATGCTGGATCTAGGATGCTGTATCTGGGATGCTGTATCTGGGATGCTTTATCTGGGATCCTGTATCTAGGGTGCTGTATCTGGAATATTGTATCTAGGATGCTGTGTCTAGGATGCTGTATCTAGGATGCTGTATCTGGGATATTGTATCTAGGATGCTGTATATAGGATGCTGTATCTGGGATGCTGTATCTGGGATGCTGTATCTGGGGTGCTGTATCTGGGATGCTTTATCTAGGATGCTGTATATATGATGCTGTATCTAGGATGCTGTATCTTGGATGCTGTGTCTAGGATGCTGTATCTAGGATGCGGTATCTGGGATGCTGTATCTGGGGTGCTGTATCTGGGATGCTGTATCTGGGGTGCTGTATCTGGGATGCTTTATCTAGGACGCTGTATATAGGATGCTGTATCTGGGATGCTTTATCTGGGATGCTGTATCTAGGATGCTGTATCTGGGATATTGTATCTAGGATGCTGTATCTAGGATGCTCTAATTAGGATGCTGTATCTAGGATGCTGTATCTGGGATGCTATATCTAGGATGCAGTATATGGGATTCTGTATCTAGAATGCTGTATCTAGGATTCTGTATCTGGGGTGCTGTATCTGGAATGCTGTATCTAGGATGCTGTATCTGGGATGCTGTATCTGGGATGTTGTATCTAGGATGCGGTATCTGGAATATTGTATCTAGGATGCTGTATCTATAATGCTGTATCTGGGATAATGTATTTGGGATCCTGTATCTGGGATGCTGTATCTGGGATGCTGTATCTAGGATGCTGTATCTAGGATGCTGTGTCTATGATGCTGTACCTTGGATGCTGTACATGGAAAGCTGTATCTAGGATGCTGTATCTGGGATGCTCTATCTAGGATGCTGTATCTAGGATGCTGTATGTAGGATGCTGTATCTGGGATGCTGTATCTGGAATGCTGTATCTGGGATGCTGTATCTGGGATGCTTTATCTAGGATGCTGTATATGGGATGCTGTATCTAGGATGCTGTATCTAGGATGCTGTAACTGGGATGCTGTATCTAGGATGCTCTATCTAGGACGCTGTATGTAGTATGCTGTATCTGGGATGCTGTATCTAGGATGCTGTATCTGGAATGCTGTATCTAGGATGCTATATCTAGGATGCTGTATCTGGGATGCTGTATCTAGTGTGCTATATCTGGGATATTGTACCTAGGATGCTGTATCTAGGATGCTGTATATGGGATGCTGTATCTGGGATGCTGTACCTAGGATGCTGTATGTAGTGTGCTGTATCTGGGATGCTGTATCTGGGATGCTGTATCTGGGGTGCTGTGTCTATGATGCTGTATCTGGGATGCTGTATATGGGATGCTGTATCTAGTGTGTGTATCTGGGATATTGTATCTAGGACGCTGTACATAGGATGCTGTATCTAGGATGCTGTATCTGGGATATTGTATCTAGGATGCTGTACATAGGATGCTGTATCTGGGATGCTGTATCTGGAATGCTGTATCAGGGATGCTGTATCTGGGGTTCTGTATCTGGGATGCTGTATCTAGGATGCTGTATCTAGTATGCTGTATCTGGGATGATGTATCTAGGATGCTGTATGTATGATGCTGTATCTGGGAAGCTGTATCTGGGATGCTGTATCTAGGATGCTTGATCTAGGATGCTGTATCTGGGATGCTGTATCTGGGATGCTGTATCTGGGATGCTGTATCTAGTATGTGTATCTGGGATATTGTATCTAGGATGCTGTATTTATGATGTTGTATCTAGGATGCTGTATCTGGGATGCTGTATCTAGGATGCTGTATCTTGGATGCTGTATCTAGGATGCTGTACCTAGGATACTGTATCTGGGATGCTTTATCTGGGATGCTGTATCTAGGATGCTGTATCTGGGATATTGTATCTAGGATGCTGTACATAGGATGCTGTATCTGGGATGCTGTATCTGGAATGCTGTATCAGGGATGCTGTATCTGGGGTTCTGTATCTGGGATGCTGTATCTAGGATGCTGTATCTAGTATGCTGTATCTGGGATGATGTATGTAGGATGCTGTATGTATGATGCTGTATCTGGGAAACTGTATCTGGGATGCTGTATCTAGGATGCTTGATCTAGGATGCTGTATCTGGGATGCTGTATCTGGGATGCTGTATCTAGGATGCTGTATCTCGGATGCTGTATCTAGGATGCTGCATCTAGTATGCTGTATCTGGGATGATGTATCTAGTATGCTGTATGTATGATGCTGTATCTGGGAAGCTGTATCTGGGATGCTGTATCTAGGATGCTTGATCTAGGATGCTGTATCTGGGATGCTGTATCTGGGATGCTGTATCTAGGATGCTGTATCTCGGATGCTGTATCTAGGATGCTGTATCTAGTATGTGTATCTGGGATATTGTATCTAGCATGCTGTATATAGGATGCTGTATCTAGGATGCTGTATCTGGGATGCTCTATCTAGGATGCTGTATCTGGGATATTGTATCTAGTATGCTGTATCTAGGATGCTGTATCTAGGATGCTGTATCTAGGATGCTGCATCTGGGATGCTGTATCTGGAATGCTGTATCTGGGATGATTTATCTAGGATGCTGTGTATATGATGCTGTATCTAGGGTGCTGTATCTGGGATGCTATATCTGGGAGACTGTGTCTGGGTTGCTGTATCTAGTATGCTGTATCTGGGATGCTGTATCTGAGATGCTGTATCTAGGATGCTGCATCTGGGATGCTGTGTCGGGGATGCTGTATCTCGGATGCTTTATCTGGGATGCTTTATCTAGGATGCTGTATATATGATGCTGTATCTACGATGCTGTATCTGGAATTCTGTATTGGGGATGCTATATCTGGGATGCTGTATATAGGATGCTGTATCTAGTATGCTGTATCTGGGATGATGTACCTAGGATGCTGTATGTATGATGCTGTATCTGGGAAGCTGTATCTGGGATGATGTATCTAGGATTCTTGATTTAGGATGCTGTATCTGGGATGCTGTATCTGGGATGCTGTATCTGGGATGCTGTATCTAGTATGTGTATCTGGGATATTGTATCTAGGATGCTGTATATAGGATGCTGTATCTAGGATGCTGTATCTGGGAGGCTGTATCTAGGATGCTGTATCTGGGATATTGTATCTAGGATGCTGTATCTAGGATACTGTATCTGGGATGCTTTATCTGGGATGCTGTATCTAGGATGCTGTATCTAGGATGCTGTATATAGGATGCTGTATCCAGGATGCTCTATCTGGGATTCTTTATCTGGGATGACGTATCTAGATATCTAGATCCTAGATACAGCATCTCAGATACAGGATCCCCAATACATAATCCCAGATACAGCATGCTAGATACAGGATCCTAGATACAGCATCCCAGATACAGGATCCCCAATACAGAATCCCAGATACAGCATCCTAGATACACCATCCCAGATACAGCATCCTAGATAAAGCATCCTAGCTACAGCATCCCAGAAACAGCATCCAAGATACAGCATCCTAGGTACAGCATCCCAGATACAGCATCCTAGATACAGCATCATAGATATTGCATCCTAGATACAGCATCCCAGATACAGCATCCCAGATACAGCATCCTAGATACTGCATCCCAGATACAGCATCATAGATACAGCATCCTAGATACAGCATCATAGATATTGCATCCTAGATACAGCATCCTAAATACACCATCGCAGATACAGGATCCCCAATACAGAATCCCAGATATAGCATCATAGATACAGCATCCTACATACATCTTCATAGATACAGCATCCTAGATACAGCATCCCAGATACAGCATCATAGGTACATTATCCCAGATACAGCAATCCAGATACAGCATCATAGATATTACATACTTGATACCGCATTTCGGAAAGAGCATCCCAGATACAGCATCCTAGATACAGCATCCTAGATACAGCATCCTAGATACAGCATCCTAGATACAGCATCATAGATACAGCATCATAGATAATGCATCCTAGATACAGCATCCCAGATACAGCATCCCAGATACAGCATCATAGATATTACATCCTAGATACAGCATCCCAGATACAGCATCCCAGATACAGCATCGTAGATACAGCATCCCAGATACAGCATACCAGATACAGCGTCCTAGATACAGCATCATAGATACAGCATCCTAGATACAACATCCCAGATAAAACACCCCAGATACAGCATCCCAGATACAGCATCCCAGATAGAGCACCCCAGATACAGCATCCTAGATACAGCATCCCAGATACACCATCATAGATACGTCATCCCAGATAGAGCATCCCTGATACAGCATCATAGATATTATATCCTAGATACAGCATCCCAGATACAGCATCCCAGATACAGAATCATAAATACAGCATCCTAGATACATCACCCCAGATACAGCATCCCAGATACAGGATCCCCAATACAGAATCCCAGATACAGCATCATAGATACAGCATCCTAGATACAGCATCCCAGATACAGCATCCCAGATACATCATCCTAGATACAGCATCCCAGATACAGCATCCCAGTTACAGCATCCCAGATACAGAATCCTAGATACAGCATCCTAGGTACAGCATTCTAGACACATCATCATAGATAAAGCATCCTAGATACAGCATCTCAGATACAGCCTCCTAGATACAGCATCATAGATATTGCAGTAAGGTTTGTTTGGGGTTTTTCAATAGCCTGTGCTGAGACGTCGTATTAAAACTGATTGCTGCAGTGTTAATGAATGAACAGGAGGATGAGCAACAGACTGCAGAAACTGTTTGGGTTTTGGTTTATTGAAAAATTATGATTTAACTCAAAAAGCAATAAGATCTTGCAGTGGTCTTCTAATACCTAGTGACAGCTTTTTAATGTACCTGTTTGGAACTTTGAGATGATTTTTCATATGAAGCGGCTGTTCCATTGTGGAATAGTGCAGGAGTAAACTCTTGCATTTCAGCATTCCTGGCAGATCTGCAGCTTGATAAAGACCTCAGACTGTTTGGTTTAATCAGACTTTTGTAGATCCCACCTTCACTGGTCAAAGCACCGGCCGCCAATGTGTTTTCTGGTGTTGTCACTGTTTTCTGAGCAAAGACGGCAGAGGCAGCAGCTCTGCTGGTGGTGTCTGTTTGATTGAAACATGGATATCTGCAGGAACTTTAACCTGAAAGCTCAGAAAGCTGTGGTCGGTGGTATATCTGTGTAATGTTTGTAGATTCTTCTGCAGATGTTCTTATGCCAGCGAGCACGGAACGTTTGTGAGTGTGACCTGCTGTGCGGTTAGAAGGAAGAAAGATGTGTGAGCTGCAGCAGCAGGAAGGCTGCAGCCGTGTAAGCCGGGGTGCAAACGGCACGAAACGGGCTGCAGCGGCGGAGCCCTCGGTCCCGGGCCGTCCCGGGCGGGCGCAGCCCGAGCGCTCCCGGCCCCGCTGCCGCTGACCCGCCGGGGCCGGGGCCGCGCTGCGGGCGGACAGCGCCGCTCTGCGGCCGCCGGCGGCTCCGGGCCGGGAGGGGGGGCGGGGCCCGGTGGCGGGCGCGGACGGGATTGGCTCCTGCGCGGGATGGGCGGGGCCACGCGGCAGAAGCGCGCGGGCCGAGGAGCGCGTGCCGGCGGTGCGGCGGCGGGAGCAGCGCGCGAGGAGCGGCCGGGCCGGCGGTGAGCGAGGGGCGGGCGGACAGCGGGGAGACTGGACGGGGCCGCCCCGGTCCCGGCTGAGGGGGGAGGCTGGAGGGGGTGGGACGGGCTGGGTTCGGCAGGAGGAAGGCGAGGGGCAGCCAGCCGCAAGAGCGCGGCCCCGGGCCGGGCAAGGGGCGAGGGGGAAACACGCGGGCGGCTGTGAGGGAAGGGAGCCCCGGGCTGAGCGCTGCGCGGGGCTCGGGCGGGGCCGTGGGGCGGAGGGGGGAGCCCGCGGTGCCGCAGGGCAGAGGGAGGAAAGCGAGCGGGAGGGGGCAGCGCCGGGTCGGGAGCGGCGCAGGCGGGGCCGGGGCCGCCGTGGGGGCGCCAGGGGGCGCGAGGGGCGGGGGCGGCGCTGCCGCGGGGAGGGGCCGGGAACGGGGGGAGCGGCGGGAGCGGCGGAGGAGCCTGAGGGCGGGACGGCGCGGAAGGAGCTTGGGCGGGAAAGGCTGAGGGAGCTCAGGGAGGGGTGACATCGGGGAGGCTTTGGCGGGAAAGGCTGAGGGAGCTCAGGGAGGGGTGACATCGGGGAGGCTTTGGCGGGAAAGGCTGAGGGACCTTAGGGAGGGGGGACATCGGGGAGGCTTTGGCGGGAAAGGCTGAGGGAGCTCAGGGAGGGGTGACATCGGGGAGGCTTTGGCGGGAAAGGCTGAGGGACCTCAGGGAGGGGGTGACATCAGGGAGGCTTTGGCGGGAAAGGCTGAGGGACCTCAGGGAGGGGTGACATCGGGGAGGCTTTGGCGGGAAAGGCTGAGGGACCTTAGGGAGGGGGGACATCGGGGAGGCTTTGGCGGGAAAGGCTGAGGGAGCTCAGGGAGGGGTGACATCGGGGAGGCTTTGGCGGGAAAGGCTGAGGGACCTCAGGGAGGGGGTGACATCAGGGAGGCTTTGGCGGGAAAGGCTGAGGGAGCTCAGGGAGGAGATGGCGTCGGGGAGGCTGCAGTGGGCAATGCTGAGGTAGCTCAGGACGGGATGGCACTCAGGTGTGGTTTCAAAGGGAAATGCTGAGGTACCTTGAGGAATGGACGCTGGGCTGGGAACTATGAACACATCAGGTTGTTTCAGAGAGTGTTCATGACAGAAATTTGTGCAGTGAAGGATTCCAGCAAAGAGAGGGAGAAGAGCCAAACTTAGATCAGGCCTCCTAGGACGCCTGCAGGTTTGGGGACAGGGATGACGAGGTTGTTAATCCGGTCCTAACTGTTTCTTTCTCTGTCCCTCTCTTGCAGCACCTGACTGAATGGAGGAGCAAGTGGACGGGAAGCTCCTGCGCCACACACAGATCACATTTGTTAGAAATAAGAGCCACTAAATCGATTCTGAGCCAATCAATCGATTTTATTTAGCAAGCGGTAATTAGGCAAAACAGCGCTGGGTGACTGGGGGAAGCTCAGTTCCGCCAACAGGCACACCACTCAACTTTTCGTGTGTGCTTATATATGTTATACGCTCGTTCACACGCTGGGAATTTCCGTCTCTGGAACTTTGTTACCTGTGGCACCATCCGGGAGTCCTGTTATCTGTGGCACCATCCGGGAGTCCTGTTATCTGTGGCACCATCCGGGAGTCCTGTTATCTGTGGCACCATCCGGGAGTCCTGTTATCTGTGGCACCATCCAGGCAATCCAGGCATTGGCTTAACTACTACTACAAGGTTCTACAAAACATAATCAAACTTGCACAAGCGCAGTTACTGCTTACAACAATATGCATAATATAATTGAATCCTACTCGATTTGTTCAACATTAACCATTTTGGCCATCACTTATGACAAGGGTGACCGTGCTGTTCGACACGGGGTTGTTCTGCTGAACAGCTCTGGGGAGAACTGGAAGGTTCTTTTCCTTCCCCCCCCTCGCCTTGTGAGGTAAACCGTGGGGAGCCAGTGGTTTCTGCAGCCCCTGAACTGTTGGCAGCCAGCGGATCTTTCACCCGTTTCTCTTGCAGGACATGTTCCCTGTGGCCTCATCTGCCACCCCGACAGGGAGCACATCCTGTACCCCCTGGGCTGTACGGTGCTGATTCAGCACCTGGACACTAAGAAACAGAGTTTCTTGCACGGCCACGCCGATAACGTGTCCTGCGTTGTCGTGTCCAGGGATGGGATGTACGTCGCTTCAGGACAAGTCACCTGCATTGGATTCAAGGTGGGTAATGCTCTGATTTTAACCGCTTAGTATTGACCAGAGAAATTGGAGTTGGCTTGCCAGTGGTGGGAACACCTTTCGTTTATTTTTTCTTTGGTTGGAAAATAAATATCTGCAATGGGAAGATGCTGAAGGGAATGGGAAATTGTAGTTACTCCATTGCTGGATGTGCCTTTATGTTTTTGTAAAACATGAAGCAGTCTCCCTAGGATTGAGGGATTTTTAGTTCCAGTCCTTTTTATCCAAAGTGTTGTGGGCGTGTGGCAGCCAAAATCTCATTAGACATTAATTAATAAATGCTGGTTTATTTCAAGTGAGACCTGAGTTCCAGAGCTGCTTAGGAGTTTCCAAAGCCCTTGACAGGTACCTACCTGCATTTTCAGACCTCTGAAGTTTTTTTCGTTTTATTTTTGCCTATTTGAAAGACCTCAAGACACTTGGAAGGGATCAGGTTTTAGTGCTTTCAGTATTTTAAAACCTAAGTCAAATACTCAGTGTCTCAGGGTAAATGTAGGTGCTGAAATGAAGCAGAGCTACTCAAGTGCTCAGCTGGAATAATGCTTCTTACAGCACCCAGTCTGAAGCCTCTTTGTGTCAGGGGTGCCCAGGGCTGCAGAGAAGCTTGGGCTGGGCTCCTTCTGACAACTTTCCTGCCAGAGAACGTTGTTCTCCCTGATCCTGCGAGTTACAGCTCATGCTCTGCCCTCCCCCCCTTCTGCTTTGCCCCGCAGGCAGACGTCATCCTCTGGGATTTCCCAAAGCAGGAGTTACTTGCTCGGCTCTCGCTGCACGAGGGCAAAGTCGAGGGACTCTCGTTCTCGCCCAGAGGCATTTATCTTGTGTCCCTGGGAGGCCAGGACGACGGCAGGTAAGGATTTCCGCTTCTTGGCACAAGATTTTTGACAAGAATCAGATTCTATGGGCGGCCTGAGACGTTTTTCCAGGGAGGGTGGTGAGAGCCTGTCCCGGGTTGGCCAGAGAGGTGGTGGCTGAACCATCCCTGGAGACATCCCAGGCCAGGCTGGACGGGGCTCTGAGCACCCTGAGCTGCTGAAGATGTCCCTGCTCATGGCAGGGGGGCACTGGGGAGCTGGGAAGGGCCCTCCAACCCCAGCTGTTCTGTGATTCTGTATGATTTGAGTCGTGCTCCGCAGAAGGAATCTGATAAATCCACGTAGCCTTGCTTCAGGAGCAGGGGATGTAAACTGCAATTCCACACTTTGGTGACAAGTTTTTTCTTGGGTAGAATCTCTACAAAGTTACTTCTGTTGTGTGTCCTGGTAGGAACAGACTGCAGGACAATAGGCTTTGTCTTGCTTTTGTTTTTTAGTAACTGACTTCCAAGCAATGTCAAAAAGCGAAGCTGTTTCAAGGCTTTCTTCTCCTGCAGGGTGATGGTGTGGGACGTCAGTAAGAGAGAGGCTGTGTGCGGGAGCCCGGCCTCGCCGCGCAGCGCCGGCAATGCCAACGTCGTCATGTGCTCCAGCTGCAGGGACGAGGTGTTTGTCACTGCTGGAAAGTAAGGGTTTGTGGAGAGGAACGAGCAGAGCGAGAGAACCCCTGGCCCTATTTCCTTTGACAAAGAGTCTTTGTTTAACTACAAGGAAACTTAAGCAACTGTGTGCTTGTGTTGTTTCTTTTTACTCTGAATGGACTCATGAATACCTGTCAGGTTGTAGCTTTAAGGCATTTCTGCTTGTTCTCCATGTAACAAGATGTTTTCAGAGCAGCACACAGGGGCCCACGTGCGTCACTTCTGCTCCTGATAGCAGGATTTTGTACTCAGCATTCCCCGTGCAGTGTTTAACATATATAGTTGCCAGTGTTTACACAAGAAAAGCAGTCAATGAGTGCCCCTGAACAATGGCTAATTAATGTCGAAACAATGATGTCTTGCCGGTCGTTGGATGATCTCCTGTCCTCACCAGATGTGATGTACAGTTGGTCACTGGCTTGTAACAAAAGTTGTACAAAACGTCGCGTTTTGCAAGGATTTGCGGCAGCGCCCATATATCCAGGCTGACGTTTAAACGCGTTGAGGGCCTGCACCTCCCTGTACATCAGGGACGGCTTTGGATGCTCTTGGCTGCACTCGCACTTATGAGTGCTCGCCTTTGCAATTTTAGCACTTTGGTAAATGTAAGGGTGACTCTGCTTAAAGATATGACATCGTCTCTGACATCGTCAATTAAATTGCACTAGAAAAGAGTTGAAAGTGTCCTCACATCTGTTTTTGCTGAAGCCTTAAGATTTTTGATTTACCCGGAAAAAGTTTCCATAAGAGACTTCTCTGATATTGTTCTTTTTCTCCGTATTGAAAGATCAGAATAATGGAGCCTTGTGAAGGCTTTTTACTTCTTGTAGCACTGAAAAAACTTGGAGGTTTCTGCATCTGTGGATTTGATCCCACTCTATTTGTTCTTATAGTTTCACCATTCGAGTGTGGGAACTCGATACAGCAACTAAAACAATCCATCCATCTGAATGCTACGTGGGGCAACTGAGAGGAATCAGCGTGTGTGTTCAGGTACGTTTCAGCCAAGATGACTTTGCTAAACTAAGAAACTCTGTACAGACTAGAGAAAAACCACGAGTTTCTCTAATAATGCTGGAAATGTTGGTCCCAAGCGCGTGACGGCAGTGAAGTTCCTCAGCATTGGCCATGGCAGTTGATCTCCCACGGCCTCTGGGAAAGAGTGTTCTGGATGCTCCTCAAGAGAAGCAGCACGTATTACGGTCACGGGCTCCGGCACCCGGATTTTTATGCTTCCAAATATGATCTAGATTTGGTTAGAAAGTGTCTGGCGTTCAGCAGTGTTCTGGATCTGTGCGTGTGATGGAACAGAAACATTGGCTGGGTTCCCCCAGGTGAACTCTTGGCAATCCACTGAACTAAAGCTGTTGATGCAGCCCAGTGTCAGGCGTGGGACACGGGTCTCAGGATCCAGACCGTGATCTCTTTTTCTTTATGCTTTCTTATAGATGACAGACGATGATGGTGATTTTCATCTTGGCGCGACGAGTGGAGATGTCCTGAAAGTGAACACAAGCAGCAAGGTGCTGACTGCCTGTGGGCCCCAGAAGAAGAAGTTGAGCATGGTGAGTAGCAGCTCTGTGACTCCAATTCTGTCCTTGTCCTGCTCTTTGTCAGTGACTGAAGGTAGAGCAACCTGCGGGAGAACCAGCACAAAGCGGATTCTCAGACTAACGCTTTTCCTGCGCTGTCAGGAACGACCCCTGAACGACCACCAGAGGACACTGCGCATGCTTAGAGTAGTTCCAAGGTGTTGCAACTGATATTGTGAAATAATTGTGCAACCTAATGAATATGCAATATACACGTTGTAACTTCAATGAATATGGATGTAACCAAATTGTATAAAATGGTGAAGTTTGAATCAGTGGTCGGAACCAGCTTTGGGTGCGAGCCCCTGGTTTCCCAGCGCTGAAATAAAGCACCGCATAGAACTACGCCCGTGGTTCTGTGTCCTGAATGCTGACACCGCCACGGGTGTAAGTAAAACTTCTCGCAGGATTGCGAGTATATTTATACTTTCCGTGCACATATGCACGTATAACTTTCCGCGCTCCATTTGAGCGCGTATAAATTGACCCTCGCCGAATCGCGGGTGTATTTTCCTCCCGTGCACATATGCACGAGGAACTCTCCGTGCGCATTTGCACGCGTACTTTATCTCTTTAAAATAAACCCGCACCGTGTTAGGCAAGTGTGTACTTCTCCGGGACTCAGGGCCAGCTCCGGCATTTGTTTTGAGTGAAGCCCCGTGTGTGCACGCTGTGCACCGCCTGATTGGTTGTATCAGTTGCTGCCCCTCAAATAATTTTCCTCAGCTGATATCCGAACCTTTATTTAAGTCACTTTGGAGTGCTAAAACCCTGTTCCTCGCCGGTTTAATGGAAGTTGTTTTGGACTCTGTTGTCCCTTAGATGAACCTGCGAGGACTCTTCGTGACACACTGCCCTTGGGGGGCTGGTGGGAACCCCCTGGCACGTGGCTCCATCAGGGACACGTCTGGTCCACTCCCCGGTCTCAGCTGCTCCGCTTCAGTTGGAGAGTGCAGAGTGCCAGCTCTGCTGGGCTGAGCATCCCCGGTTTTGGGATGCAGGAGGTTTGCTCAGGGGCTTTCCTCCTGCCTGTGCAGGCAGGGCAGGCAGGGCTGGCAGCTCCCCTGCCCACGGGCCACACTTTTGCTTGGCTGTATGAACAGCCCTTGTCTCTTGTAGGGCCTTGGGTGGCTGGGCTGGCACCGCCGGCATCGCCTGGCTGGGGAAACTGAGCGCCCAGCAACTCGAGCTGCCCGGTGCTTTCCTGCGACTGCAAAGCGCTGCGACACGGCGGCTGTGGGCACCCCGGGGCGGGGCACGAAGCTGCTGCGTCCCCCCAGTTCTGGATCCCCCGACCCAGAGCAAAGCGCTCCCCTCCTCCGGCTGCCGACAGCCAGCCCGGCTTCTTGCACAGCCCCCTGGTTCCCCCCTCACCCCGTCCCCCCAGTTAGTGCCAGGGGTGCTTCTGAAGCCCATGGACACCTCAGCCCCAGCCGGGGTGCAGGATGGGCCTCTGCTGGCTCTGCCCTGGTGCCCACTGGTTTGCTCCCCGTGCTCCCTCTGGGGACCCTGGATACCACTGGATCCACCTGGGCACCCCAAAGCGCCTTTTTAGCACTTATTTTTCTCCTGGAAAAGCAAACACAGGGGGCTTTCTGCCATCCTGCCCCAGGGACCCCCACTCAGACCACACCGGCGCTTGGTTGCCCATCGCCATTTATTGCAGCCGCTGCCTGCTCAGCGCCCGGGGCGGTGGGACCGGGGCCGGGACCCCCGTCCTGCCCGGCTGTCAGGGGGTTGTTTCGCTGCGGGGGGGCTGGATGGGCGGCAGCAGCTTCGGTGCCTGGGTGAGGCGTCCGGGAGATGAGGCTGGTCGGCGCTTCAGCACGGCTAACAGCAGCGGGGAGGCGGTGCCTGGGGGCGAGGGGCAGGGTCAGCCACAGACACCCACCAACAGGGTCCTGCCCCCACCCTGAAGCACACAGGCTGTTGTCCCCCACTGCCCAGCACCACCCCCCATGTGCCCCCAGCTCCCTCCAGCTCCACCACAGGGACCGGCTGCCCCAGCAGCCAGTGCTGCCCCCACAGCCCAGCCCAGAGCCCAGACCCCCGTCCAACCCTGCCCAGCTGTGGGCACAGACCCGTCCCCCCAGACAGCGGGGTGTCCTCTGCCCCCCGGTGCCCTGACAGGGCCATACTTTTCTGGCTCCTCGAGGTCGAGGTCTCTGGGGTGGCCGTTGGTGTTGTGGGCAGCTGAGAGCCCCCCATCATGGAGAGCTGCTCGTCCTGCCGCTTCCCATCAGTGCCGTCCTGGCCCGACAGCTGCATCGCGTCCTTCTGGGAAGGGGAGAGCGTGTGACCCAAACACGGGGCCCCGTTCCGCATCCCCCAGCAACCCTCCCCCAGCCAGCTCTCCCCGGGGAAACTGAGGCACAGATCCCCCCCGCAGGCTCAGCATCCCCCTCCCCACCTCTGTCATCCCTACCTTGTTGGGGCGGCGGGCGCTGGATGGGGACGGCCGTGGGGTGCTGGGCGGTTGGGGCTGGAAGCGCGGGGGCGTGACGGTGTGTGGGCCCCCGCAGCTCCGCGGAACAGTGGGGTATCTGCACTCGCCCGTCCGCTCCCTGTGGGACAGGACATGGGGGTGCTCAGGGCCCGGCAGGTGGCACCCCATGTGTCACTCGACGCCAGGGAGGGGTCGGGGGGTGCTCCCTGTTCGGGGGGCAGTTACTCACGGTCCAGGCGCCAGCATGTTGAGGGGCCGGTCACAGGACAGGCAATGGAAACCAGGCAGCAGCTGCCTGGAGGGGGGAGAAAAGGGCTGGGGAGCTCCTGGGGGGCACAGCCCCACCTGCACACCAGCCACAAAAAGCCTCTGCACCCACCCCCCAAGACTGGTTCAGGAGGGCTCCTCCCACACGTGCCCCTCATTGTGCCGCCTCTATCGCTGCGAAGCTGCAGCTGGCAGGAGCACAAGGCACAGCCACTTGCTCAGCATCCCCAGGGGCGCTGCCCACATGGCTCCCACGCCAGGTACCACACCGGCACGAGCCGGGACAGCCAGCAGGAACAGGGCCAGCACTGCCAAAGCCGCCACTGTCCCCATGGCACTCACTTCCTAATCCCAGCGGCATTGTCACGCTCTGCCTGCAGCGCCTGCTCCTGGAGCTGCCCGCTGAGGCTCTTCCACCGCTCCTCCTGCTGCTTCCGGAACGCCCCCAGCTCCCGGCGGTCCAGCTGTGGACGGGTGACACCCTCAGCCAGCTACCCCAGGATGGGACATGGCGGTCCCCGGGGGCACAGCCGGGAGGGGGGACCCTCGCAAGGATGCTGCCTTAGGCTGCCAGGCCCCAAGGTGCCAGTGCTGCGTGGAGGGGACGAGCCCTCACCTTGCAGTCCATCTGTCTCTGCAGCTCTTTCTGGAACTGGAGCCAGCCGTTCTCCTGGCCCGTCACCCGGCTCGTCACCTCCTCCATCATCTTGGTCAGCCGCTCCACGCACGCCTCAAGCTGGCTGCGACTGACTTTGTCAGCCAGGGCGGCTTTGTCTGCTTTCTAGCAACAGGGAAAGGCAGGAGAGCGGTGGGGACAGGATGCAGAGACAACAGGAGAGGGGAAGTGGCTACGTGGTCCTGTTCACCCCATCACCCCCGTGGCGTTGGTCCCACCAGCCGAAGGGACTCGGGGCCACAGAGGGACCTGGCAAGGGACCTGCAGCCGGGCTAGAAATCCTCCCTCCCCCTGGCTGGTTCTGCCAGCCGGCACCCAAGGGACAAGGGGTGTTTGTCACCCTGCCCGGGACACCCTTGACTGGCACCGGGGCCCCTTGAGCCCGTACCTCATCGATTCCCAGCACCAGCAGCTCCTCCTTGTCTGCTTGCTTCTTCTCCAGCCTCCCCAGGGCCTGGGACAGAGCCTTCCAAGGCAGACAGCAGCCCGTGATGCCACGGCAGGGTCGGAGCTGCCCCCGGCCAGCCGAGCACCCCCTGCCTCCCCACCCCATCAGAAACCTCCAGGAAAGGCATGGGGAAGGTGTGCAGGGCTGCGAGCAGGGTGGCAGGGGGACAGACCCCTTGGGGTCCCAGCCTGGGCTCTGCCTGCGCGTTACAGCCACCCACCTTGACGTCATTCTGCTCCTGCTGGCGATCCTGCTGCAGGTTTGCAAGGTCCGAGCTCAACTTCTCGTAGCCTTTTTGGAGCTGCACGATGCTGGTCTGGAGGCACTTGAGCTGCTCGTCCTGCTGCAGGGACTAAGAGGACAAGGCGGTGCTGAGCAAGGGGGTGGCTGCCCCACGGGGGCAGACCCAGGGTATTTTGGCTGATGGCCACGGGCCCTCAGTGCAAGCAGGACATTTGCTCCAAGGCTTTAATTCCCTTCCGTGCTGCTGACTCCGACAAGCCAATTAGGGGGGCAGCGAGGGGCTCCCCCACGTTAGAGCAAAGCAGAAATGCCTGGGGGGTCCTGGCAGCTCAAGCCCCCTACACCGCATCTCCTTACCTGTCTCCTCCACTTTGGATAACTGTCCACCTTGCCGCCCGCCTTCTGGGCCAGGGACTCCACCTGCTCCTCGAGCTTCTCGCAGCGCTGGAGGAGCTTCCCCAGCAGCACCCTGGTGTCCGGGCTGCAGAAGTGGCACCCTGCGTGCTCGTGTCCCCCGCTCTGCACCGTCGCCCTCGGCTCGTCCACCTGCTGGCAGGGGAGGAGGAATCAGCTCTGAGCCGGGCTGGATGCCGCCCACAAGCCCAGGTGCCCTGGAGGCTCCATGGCCCCATCCAGCCAGGGGACGTGGCCGGGACCCCGCCAGGACTCCCCCCGAGCCAGCGGGGGCTGGGAGCGCTGCCCCCGGGCCTCACCTCTGCCTGCAGCTGCTGCGCTGTCTCCATCACCAACTTATTCACGTACTTGGCCGCAAACTGCTCCAGCTCGGCCTGGGTCGGCTCCGGCTTCTTCCCCAGCTCCTTGCGCTCTGCCTTGACCTTCTGTCCCTTGGGCCTGGCCAGCGAGATGGGGGCAGGGGCAGGCTTAGCCTTCGTGGGGGTGTCCCTTGGCCCCCAAACTGGGATGCTCCCAGACCCCAGGATCCCTCGCAGCCCTGCGGGGTAGGAAACCCTCTCCCATCCTTTGACCGTGGCTGTCGGGTCATCTGGCCGCTGCCGGCTGCTTTTCTGCCGGCTCCAGCCCCCCTCGTCTTTCTGGGAGCATCCTCCACCTTGCTGATCTGGGAACGGCAGTGGGGGCGGTGAGGGCACAGCCCCCTGTGTCATTCCGGCACGGGGACCCTTCGGCTGCCCCCTCCCTGCCCAAACTGGCATCCCCGCAGCCCCTCGGGGACTGCTGCCGGCTCACCTTCTCCTCCTCCCCGTGCAGGGCCCTGGCCATGTCTTGTAGGAAGGACACCTGGCACCTGAGGTCGGCCAGGATGCTGGTGATGCTCTCCCGGCCTAGAGGGACATGGTGCAAGGGGATGTGCTGTCGGTGAGGGGGTCTCTGAGCATGACGAGCCCCTGACCCCGGGTGACCCCACGCCAAACAACCCCCGCCAGTCCTCCCGTGCTCTCACCTCCCTTCGGGAAGAGCCGGCGCAAGTTCTCAAGATCCGCATGTTCTGCTTTGGTAGATTTAAGCTGCTCCACCTGCTCCTTCAGACCAGTGCAGAGGTGGCCGAGCTGCCCAACCTGGGAGAGAACCTCCCGCATCTCCGACTCGTAGCTGGAGGTGCTGGTGGAGCCCCAGGGCTTGGCCGGCTCTTGGGCATCCCCTGGGATGGTGGCTTGGGAGCTGGAGGACCCAGGCTGCACCCCAGGGGTGGTGGTGTGGGTCCCAGGGGATCCTGGCTGCATCCCCGAGGTGCTGGCCTGGGCATCAGGGGCCCCTGGCTGTGTCCCCAGGCAGGTCCTGGCCTGGGTGCCCCGGGATCCTGGTTCCAGCCCCGAGGTGCTGGCCTGGGTGCCCCGGGACCCTGCCTGCATCCCCGGGGTGGTGGCGCCGGCACCAATAGACCTCGTGTGATGAGAGGGAGCGCCTGACAACTTCACAGGGGTCGCTGGTTCCCCCTGTGTCCCTGCTCGCATCCCCGGGGAGCCAGACCCTGCAGTCCCCTTGCCAGTCTCCATCCCAGGCCGTGTCCCACGTCCCTTCGGCCCCAGTGCTGAGCTCTTCCTGGCCTGGCTGTCCATGGCCACCTGGGTGGGCTCAGCAGGGGCAGACTGGCCCCCACCGCCCTCCTGGGAAGAAGAGGCAAAGGGCAGCAGGTTTACTGGCAGCTGGGCAGCCGTGAGGACAGACCCCAGAACCCCCCGCCATGTCCCCAGTCCCTGTCCCCAAACCACCATCTCACAGGGCCAAACTCGTGTTGAACATGAGAGCCCAAATGCAAAGGGATCACGGGGTCAGCCCAGCCATGGAGCTGGGGGGATGGGACACCCAGGGATGGGACCCGCAGCATCACTGCCCAGCACCCCAACCCACAGGCTGTGCCCCGAGGCAGGAGGGCTGGTGTCCCCGAGGGAACGGGGGACGCAGCCGCCTCCTGTCCCTGCGCAGCCCGGCAGCGTCCTGGGGCTTCCCCTGGAGCTGGGCGAGGAGAGGGACACCCGTTCAGATGTGGGAGCGGGATTTAAAGAGTATCCCCAAACGAACTGGGGCAGGAGACAGAGGCACGCTGGGCAGTGCTGTGCCTGGGGGCCGTGGCTGAATTGCACGGGCAGAGCTTTATCTCCCCTCCTCCCCTCCCCTGGATCTGTTTTGAGGGCTCTCTAGTTCAAAAGTGCCTTAGCAACTCCTGGGACACCCTTCCCACTCTTCCCTCCTGCTGCCCTTCACGCTGCTGACACCGATGGCCGTGGGGCACGGGCACAGTGTGACAGGGCAGCAGGAGCGGGGAGGGACAAGGGCCCAGCTCCCTCCCAGGGCACCAGGGGATGCTCACCAGGCCAAGCGTCTCCTGGATCTCCTGGATGTCCTCGGCCAGGCCGGAATGCGCCTCCTGCAGGGCATGCATGTCCTCTGCCAGGCCGACATGCGCCTCCTTCATCTCCTGGATGTCCTGTGCCATTCCAGAATGCGCCTCCTGCATGGCCTCCTGCATCTCCCGCATGTCCTCTGCCATTCCAGAATGCGCCTTCTGCATGGCCTCCTGCATCTCCTGGATGTCCTGGGCCATTCCAGAATGCGCCTTCTGCATGGCCTCCTGCATCTCCCGCATGTCCTCTGCCATGCCAGAGTGCGCCTTCTGCATGGCCCGCACGTCCTCTGCCAGGCCGCACTGCGCCTCCTTAAACTTGTTGATCTCCTCCCACAGGTGCTGGAGCGAAGCCCTTTTCTGGGAGAGCGGGTGGGGGGTGAGCCCAGGGGAGGGTCCCTGGGGACCTGGGCCCCGCTGTGCTCTGCTGCGGGAGCTCGGGCTTAACCCAGCCCTTGGGCTGAGGGCGGCACGACGGCAGCGCGGAGCCCGGAGGAGGGGGCGTCTCGTGGGGGAGCACCCAGGGACCAGCAAGAGCATCTACCTTGGAGACGGCTCTCTCCTCCTCTTCGGTTGTTGTTGGCATCAGCTCCTTGGCCATGGAGGAGACCTCGGAGTTGCTCCCGGTCCCCTCCAGCTGCTCCTCTGGTTTCCAGAGCTGCTGCCCTGTGCCCAGGGCTCCGTCCTCCTCCTTCTCCTGGCCAGGCTGGTCCTTGCTGTCCTGGTCCTTTGCCAGGCCGGGGGCCGGGCTCTGCCCTGGCTCCAGGACAGACAGCTGCTGCTGGCCCAGCTGCCCGATGATGGCCTCGAGCAACTTGTGAAGCGCCATGAAGTCAACAACCCCCAAATTGGGTGTCCCGATGGCGGCGTTCAGCATCTCCAGCAGACCGAGTGTGGCCATCGCTGCTGCTCTGCCGGAAAACACGGAGCCTGATGTGGGAAGACGGGAGCTTTTCTGTCCGGAGGTGATCTTGGAGGGATGGGCAGCCAGCAGCCTTTCTCCTGCTCCTTCTTGCCACAGAAAGCGATCAGTCACCAAAACAGATCCAAGTGCCGAAAGCAATCCGAGTGATGAAAGCGATCCAGTCACCAAAGCGATCCGAGTGCCGAAAGTGATCAAACCACCAAAAGCGGTTCAACCGCCAAAAGCGATTCCACCACCAAAAGTGATCCCACCACCAGAAGTGATGCAACCACCAAAAGCGATCAAACCACCAAAAGTGATGCAACCACCAGTAGTGATCCCACCACCAAAAGCGATCCAACTGCCAAAATGAGTCCACCACCACAGTGATCCCACCACGGCAAGTGATCCCACCACGGCCAGTGACCAAATGGGCGAGGGGCACAGGTGACAGGGGACAATATAGTGTCTCTGTTGCCCGGCAACAGCCGCCCCAGGAGCCAGCGGGCGCCGCCCTGCTCCTTTGTGATGAAGTCATCCACGGGATGGGAGATGCTGAGGCTCCCTCCTGCCTTTCCCACTTTACCACCCACAATGCAGCTGGTGACACCTCAAATGTTGTGGCAGGTCACTGCAGCCCGTGCCCAGATTCAAAAGACAATCGCACAGGTCACGGGGAATGAAATCTCATTTCACTGAATTAAACACCCTCAGTTTTAATTGCAGAGAGAATGGCTTTATCCGTGTTGTGCACTAAATCAAACTCTCCCGACGTTTCACCCTTTCCTTTCCCCACGGCACAGTTGGCCTCGGAGGCGATTCCCCTTGGTGGCAGATGTGCAGCGACTGGCTCACGAGTGCACCAGCACTGGGAACCTGGGCTGAAAACAAGGTCAAAGTGCCTGGTTTAGGACGCCTTTCCCTGCGGTTCATCAAGCAGAAGGATGTCTTTTGAGAGGGAGCTGTTCTGAAGGGATTTCTTCTGCCTCTCTTGACCGTTGGCACGAGCCAGCGGCTGCCGACCAGGAAATGTGCTCATCGCTTGCTCCCTCATGAACACTGTCCTGGCCTTTGCAGCTAGAACGACATAAACCAGAGTATGTTTCCTGTCACCTCTGCAAGGAGGTGGTTCAAATGCAAAGGCTGATCTTGCCTGTAAGCAGCACGAACTGCTCTAGAGACAGCTCTTTGCTGGGGATGGAGCTGCGAGAGAGGTTCTCCAGCTGGCACGGCTGCCTCCCTTTTGAAACACGGGCCATCTTTTGCTGGCATTCCCGTCCCTCAGCCTGATGGCTCTGACATCTCCTCTGAT
Organism: Columba livia; assembly: GCF_036013475.1. Taxonomy (NCBI): domain Eukaryota; kingdom Metazoa; phylum Chordata; class Aves; order Columbiformes; family Columbidae; genus Columba; species Columba livia. The sequence goes on from NW_027043029.1 coordinate 639,220, forward strand.
GCTTCAGAAACGCTGCTGCTATCTACACAGCCATTGCAAGATCCTTTTGCACGGAGAACTGAAGCTGCTCCATAGCTGAAAGGGAGACCCCAACACAGAAAGCAGCGCTGCCATGATTCCTCTGAGAGTGAACCCCACATCCCAAAGAAAGCCGGTCCTTGGAGATGGCCAAGTTTGGAGCAGCGCTGTCACACGTGAGCTGCGAGTCACACAAGGAAGAGTTCCAGAGGACGGAGCGTGTCCCCAGATGGCTTTTGCCAGCGCTGACTGAGGAAGAGGCGTCCTGTCCAGGGACCTCTGCACAGACATCTCCAGGCAGAGCAAGACACTGGGGGGCAACAGCCCCTCTCAAACCCCAGTTTTGCACCCCAAGTGGCCGCACGGCAATGGGCAAGCCTTCATCCCGGGCCAGAGATGCTGGATCCAGAAGTCATGGCTTGCTCCCGGGAGGGTCTTTTTGTGTCAGAACCTCCTGTGTTTGGCCACGCATTTTTCACGGTCAATGACTTTCATTTCTTTTCCCTCTACGCTCTCCTCCGGTTTTGCCGTGGAGAGCAGATGCCAACAGTCTCTTCCAGCCTTACGGGATCTTGCAGACTTCTCCTTTGCTGTCTGTGGTGCTGGTGATTGCCTTCTGCTGCCCCTGGTTCATGTTGAAGACTAATTCCTGGCAGACGTGGTTGGTGCTGCTGAGCAACACTCTTGGCTTTGTGCTAGTGCTCAGTAGGACACCGACAAGAAAGCAGGTGTCAAAAACCTCTCGGTTCTTGTGTTGAATGGTGTAGTGTATCCAGGAGTCTATTCCAGCAACCTTAATTGCGGTTAATGTGGTTAAGAGTGCTTGATAGGGTCCGTCCCAACGTTCTTTTAAAGTTCCTTTATTCCAGGTTCTTGTATACACCGTGTCTCCATGCTCTGTATCATGTACCGGATTCTCAAGTGCTAGTGGGCGATTCCAAACCAGTGCGGATCTGAGTTGATTCAGTGTCCTGCGAGAGGCAACACATAATTGTAGAAATCCTGATTACCTTTTACATGTACACTTGGATCTGGATCCGGTGCTTCATATGGCTTGCCATACAGAATTCCGTATGGACTTACTGACATTCCGCTCCTAGGTTTAATTCTAATACACAACACCACTATTGGCAAGGCCTGAGCCCATTGAATTTTTGCTTCCTGACAAATCTTGCTAAGTTGCCTTTTTAGGATCTATAGGGCATGCCTGAGATTTGCATGCCTTGGACTTGGATGTATTAACCGAATAAAGCACAGGATCATACACGGCACAAACAGTAAACCCAGAAATGCACATGCTATCACGAACCCTGTTTTCTTCCACCAGGCTACCATTTCCAGACCAATATCCATTAGGTGGACCTGGGTAGCAAGTGGGAGCAATAGAGGTATTTGATGAATTTACCCGCGACACTAGCTTACAAGAGGTTCATCCGATGTATCAGTCATTTGAGACCCCCCACATATCCAGCATGAGGTGACATTGAATTCCTGGGCTATTTTCCATAAGATCTATAAGCAGGGTTTTCCCTCCTGTGGGTAATTGTAATCCCTTGTCTTTTTGCCTTATTTCTTCTCACCAATCTTTGCTTTTCTGTAGTGGCAGAGCCCCCCCGCCCCGGGGGGATGGGGCTGTCGCCAGCCTGGCTGAGAGGTGAAGCCAGAGACAAAAGAAACTAAAGGAGCGTTGTTGTAAGGCGCGTGGACAGGGCAGCTTTGCTATAGAGCCAGCCCGCTCCGGCAATAAAGCGAACTCTGTGAACATCACATTGCTGTGTCAGGTTCCGTGTCTCCCGTGGAAAGAGCAACATTTTGGTGACCCCGACGTGATACTTCGTATCGAAGCAAGATCGTTGGGACGTGAAGACGCCAGGAAAGGCACCTGGAGGGCGAAGTTAGCCCTGCGCTTGAAGAATAGCGGAAAGCAGGCCTGCGGAGAAGCAGGTGGCGTGGGAAACACGGCATCCGCGGAAAAAAAATCATAATGCAGAGTATTCTGCAGCTGGCTGCACGAACAGGAAGGTATTTTGAAACAGACGCGTTAAAGCGCCTGCTGCGATTCGCCCAGCGGAAGGCGTGTGTCCCCTTCGACGACGGATTTTTTTCTCCCGGTACACGGGAGGACACAGGGACCGAACTGTGGGACGCGGTCACAAGGGGCAGCCGCGAGGCTTGCGACCTCGCCGGGCCGTGGCGGGAGGTCAGGCGGCTGATGCAGGAGGTCTCAGCGGAGCCGGAGCTGTGTGCCGTCCCCCCGGAGCCGCCCGCCGCGAGCTGCCCCCCCTCCGAGGACTCTGAACAATCGATACCGCTGGTATGTCCCGTGTCAGATTTGGATTTCTGGGGCGGAGAGCAAATTATACCCTCTGCGCCCTTTGAGCCATCGCCTGCCTGCGACGAGCAATGGCAGCAACCAGCAAGGTTCAACGAGCCCGGACAGGTTAATCCAGCTGAAGTGCCGTTGCCGGAGGACCCGATGGAGCATGAGAATGCAGCACCGCAGAATCGCCCTGGCTTCCAGGAGGAGAGTGTGGGAAACTACAGCGGGTCTGTGGAATCCTTGTCAGAAAATATGGGAGTAGAGATCAGCCTTGAAGATATTAAGATTTACCCTTGAGAAGGATGGGAGTAAAGGAGTATCCGGAGATATGGAGTTGTACCCGTGAGAAAGGAGAGATGGACCCGTGAGAGAGAAGGGGATAGAAGAATAACATGGATGATAGCAAAATTAACCAGTGAGATGTTAGTGCTGTAACTTGTAACCAATAGTGAAAAGACACATGAACTGGTAGAATTGTATAAAAATGCACTTATAGCAATCAATAGCATCCATTACTTTCATCTTGAATGAACTTGGTCCATGTCGCTTGTCCGTCTCAACCGCGACAGGAGAGCCACGTGCAGAGCCCGAAGGACTTACTGAGACGGCAGGAGAGCCAGATGCAAGAAGTTCTAGACGCCGTGAGGCGACTAGATGGCGGTAACAGTAAAACTTGGTGGTTAAGAGCATTTCAAAAGGCGTCAGATGCGATGAAGGACGGGCTGGAGGCAACTGGCAGGGGATGTGAAAAACGGGGAAAACAGGAAAGGGAGGGGGCGGAATTAGACCTCACTCCTGAGGAGCTCCGTATTAAAAGGGAGCGAACACAAAAATGGGCTAGACAATGTGTTGAAGGTGGGATGTGGTCCGTAAGAGGAGCAGATGAATATTTGAGATCGTGGTATGGAAAAGGGCTGGAGACTGGGTTAGATGGGTTTGCAAATATGCGTCGACTTACTGATCCACAGGGAAGCACAAGGGAATTGTATAGCAGTGATAGTAATGATAATCCAAGGGTTTTGCAGCAAACGCAAGGGCTTGCTCTGGCAGCAGTGAGTTACCCAATATAGGTAACCCTGTGCCACCCTATTCTACAATAAAGCAGGATCCTGGGGAACCATATATGAAGTTTGTGGAGCGTTTAAAAGAAGCTATAGATGCTTCTCCTAACCTGATTCCAGAGGCAAAAGCTGCTGTGGGGAAAGATTTGGCCATGATGAATGCAAACACCCAATGCCAACAGATATGAGCCGCTTTGGGAAAAACTGCTTCTCTAGCAGAGATGGTGGAAGCTTGCACACGGGTACCGATCACGCAACAGGAGGTAGAAAAGGCAAAACTACATGCTCAAGCCCACGCTGCGGCCTTGGCTGCAGCACTTAAGCCTGCGATGAAAGGCCGAAGCCCTTCTGTCCTGGTTTTGTTAAAACCAGTTTCTCTTTTAGTGATTTTGCCTGTCAGCTAAAGCTTCATATTAACTGCATTTTCCTGGAGAACCAGACACATGTTTTGGTAAAACTAGCAATGGAATGCTAACTTGTTGATAAGCACGGATGGACATCTCGCAATGCATTGCTAATGCATTTTTCTCTGTTCCTGTAGCAGCAGAGTGCAGGCCGCAGTTCGCTTTCACCTGGAGGGGCATCCAGTCCACGTGGAATCGCTTGCCCCAGGGGTGGAAACGCAGTCCTACCATCTGCCATGGGCTGATCCAGACCACGCTGGAGCAAGGTAAAGCTCCAGAACACCTGCAATATATTGACGACATCATCGTATGGGGCGACACGGCGAAAGAAGTCTTCGAGAAAGGTGAGAGAATAATTCGCAGCGAAAGAAGTCTTCGAGAAAGGTGAGAGAATAATTCAGATTCTTTTGGATGCTGGTTTGGCCATAAAACGAAGCAAGGTCAAGGGACCTGCCCGAGAGATCCAGTTTTAGGAATAAAATGGCAAGACGGCCGTCGTCAGATCCCAATGGATGTGATCAACAAAACCGCAGCAATGTCTCCACCTACTAATAAAAAGGAGACACAGACTTTCTTGGGCGTTGTAGGTTTTTGGAGAATGCATATTCCTGACTACAGCCAGATTGTGAGCCCTCTCTATCGAGTGACTCGTAAAAAGAACCAGTTTGAGTGGGGCCATGAACAACGACAAGCCTTTGAACAAATGAAGCGTGAGATAACTCATGCGGTGGCCCTTGGACCAGTTTGGACTGGACTAGATGTTAAAAATGTGCTCTACACCGCAGCTGGAGATAATGGACTTACCTGGAGCCTCAGAAAGCACCAGGAGAAACCCGAGGTCGACCATTAGGTTTTTGGAGTCGAGGATACAAAGGATCTGAGGCCAACTATACTCCAACTGAAAAAGAGATACTAGCAGCATAGGAAGGAGTTCGAGCTGCTTCAGAAGTGACCGGTACTGAAGCACAGCTCCTCCTGGCACCTCGACTGCCAGTGCTGAGCTGCATGTTCAAAGGGACGGTTCCCTCTCCACATCATGCAACCGAAGTTACGTGGAGTAAATGGATTGCATTGATCACGCAACGAGCTCGAATTGGAAATCCCAATCGCCCAGGGAGCTTAGAAGTGATTACAGACTGGCCAGAAAGCAAAGACTTTGGGATGTCTCCAGATGAGGAGGAGGTAACACGTGCTGAAGAAGCACCACCGTATAATACTCTGATAAGAGTATAATAGACTGATAAGCAGTGTGCACTGTTCACAGATGGATCCTGTCGTCTTGTAGGAAAACATCGAAGGTGGAAAGCTGCTGTGTGGAGTCCCACACGACAAGTTACAGAAGCCACTGAAGGACAAGGTGAATCTAGTCAATTTGCAGAAGTGAAAGCCATCCAGCTGGCTTTGGACATTGCTGAACGAGAGAAGCGGCCAATACTTTATCTCTATACTGACTCATGGATGGTGGCAAATGCCTTGTGGGGGTGGCTACAGCAATGGAAGAAAAGCAACTGGCAGCGCAGAGGTTAAACCCATTTGGGCTGCCACACTGTGGCAAGACATTGCTGCTCGGCTAGAGATCCTGCCTGTGAAAGTTCGGCACGTAGATGCTCATGTGCCTAAAAGTCGAGCCACCGAGGAACATCTAAACCACCAACAAGCAGATCAAGCTGCTAAGATTAAAGTAGCTGAGGTGGACTTGCCTGGCAACATAAAGGTGAACTTTTCCTAGCCCAATGGGCTCATGATGCTTCAGGGCATCAAGGTAGAGATGCAACATATAAATGGGCTCGCGATCGAGGGGTGGATTTAACTATGGACACTATTTCACAGGTTATTCATGAATGTGAGACTTGCACTGAAATCAAACAAGCGAAACGGTTAAAGCCTGTACGGTATGGGGGGCGATGGTTAAAGTATAAGTATGGAGAAGCTTGGCAGATTGATTATATTACACTTCCACAAACACGTCAAGGTAAGCGTTATGTACTTACAATGGTGGAAGCAACCACTGGATGGTTGGAAACATATGCCGTACCTCATGCTACAGCCCGAAATACCATCTTGGGCCTTGAAAAGCAAGTCCTTGGCGACACGGTACGCCAGAAAGAATTGAATCAGACAACGGTATTCATTTCAATAACAGTATTATAGACAATTGGGCCAAAGAACATGGTATTGAGTGGGTATATCATATTCCATATCATGCACCAGCCTCTGGGAAAATGGAAAGGTACAATGGTTTGTTAAAACTGCACTAAAGACGTTGGGTGGTGGAACCTTTAAACACTGGGATTCACATTTAGCAAAAGCCACTTGGTTGGTCAACACCAGAGGATCAACTAATGGAGCTGGACCTGCCCAATCAGAAATTCTGCAGACTGTAGAAGGAGATAAAGTCCCTGCAGTACACATGATATCATGTTAGGAAAGGCAGTCTGGGTTAATCCTGGCTCAGGCAAAGTCAAGCCCATTCGCGGGATTGTTTTTGCCCAGGGACCTGGCAGCACCTGGTGGGTGATGCTTAAGGATGGAGAAGTTCGGTGTGCACCCCAAGGGGATTTGAGTTTAGGTGAAAATATTCAATACTGAACTGCATGATGTGAATTGCCATACTAACAGTGTTTAATAAGTGTTTTTCAGACCAAAACAGTGATGATGAAACCAGAGCTAGCTTCTTCGAGTGGCGCCTGACAACTTCTTCGCAGTTGATGTCTTTAACCCACAAACAGTGGTCATGAGATGCACTTGTACCATTTTTCCTGCCCTGGGAGACTGTCGTGACAAAATGAACTTAATGAACTTTTCAAAGGATGGTCCACTGATTAATTACTCCTGTGTATATATGTACACATATATATATATATATATATAGTAGTAGTGAGTAATTAGATTGTATTGATAGATTGTATTGATAAGGTTTAAGCATTCAGTGAATGGCATATTATAAGGGGTGGAATGTCCTGGTTTTGTTAAAAACAAGTTTCTCTTTCAGTGAATTTGCCTGTCAGCTAAAGCTTCATATTAACTGCATTTTCCTGGAGAACCAGACACATGTTTTGGTAAACCTAGCAATGGAATGCAAACTTATTGATAAGCACGGATGGACATCTCGCGAGAGGGGCGACGAGAAACAAGTGACCAAGAAACTGACCAACTGTGTATAACATTCCATTCACGTGAATACTTCATATAAAAGTGGGAGATCACGAGGATCTCGTCCCTTTTCCCTTTTGCCTTTGCTTTTCCCTTCTGCTCATGGCCGACATTAGGAGAGGACCTTGCTAGTCGTCCCTGCAAACTGAGGCCAGTGACAGACTGAATCCAGCTCCGGTTGGCTGCAGAGTCCAGTCCAGGACTTTGGTTGCCGGCTCTGCAGTTGCTGAGACTTTCAAGATTGGTTTTGTATATTTTGTATTATTTTCTCTATTCTTATTAGTAGCATTAGTAAAACATCTTTAATTTTTCCAACTCTCTTCTCTCTGTCCTTCTTGCCCTCCCGATCGCCTGTCCTGAGTGGGAAAAGGGGAGAGGGAGGGGCACAAGGGGGAAGTGGCGGGGAGAGGGGGTTAACAATACATCTGCCAGGGTTTTATTGTCACCCCGCAATCTTAACCCTCGACAACATGAGACCTTAATAAAGCAAACCCTGGAGGCATTAAGAGGGGCCAAACAAATTGCAGTAGTTTAAGTAAAGGGCCATCGGAAGGGAACTTCCACGCAAGTAAGAGGAAATAATTTAGCCGACGAAGAAGCTAAGAAAGCTGCGCTACTGGCAATAAAAGCAGTCGAACAGGATCCTGTACAAACTAAGTATGCTATGAGATTTACAAATCAGGAAAAGGAGAAATTGGGGCAAATGGGAATAGTCGAACAAGAGGGGAAGTGGTAGCTACCGGATGAGAGGGAAATGCTCCCGAAAGGAGCAGCTTGGTGAGTTTTAAGAGAATTTCATAGGCAAACCCATTGGGGAGTGCAGGCCCTGGTAGATCAGTTCGCTAATAAATATATGACCCTGGGAGTGTATGATTTAGCAAAAAGAATCGTTGGAGAATGTTTAACCTGTCAAAGGATAAATAAACAGTGTCTTAGGGAAAGAGTCCCTAGGGGAAGACAACTGGCCAAGAAGCCATTCGAAAGGATTCAGGTAGACTTTACGGAATTACCGAAGGTAGGCAGATATAAATACCTTCTAGTTATGGTAGACCACCTAACTCACTTTGTCGAAGCCTTTCCGGTAGCTCGGGCCACTGCAAGGACAGTGGTAAAAATATTATTAGAGCATATCATACCTAGATATGGGATCATGTCAGTTATCGATTCGGACAGAGGACCCCATTTTACTTCCAAAATAATTAGAGAAACGTTAGAAGCTCTGGGAACCAAATGGGAGTATCAGACTCCTTGGCACCCCCAGAGTTCAGGAAAAGTTGAAAGGATGAACGGAGAAATTAAAAAGCACCTGACCAAATTAATGATAGAAACCAGAATGAACTGGGTGAAGTGCCTCCCCTTAGCCCTCTTGAACATAAGGACACAACCGAGGGCCCATACAGGACTTTCCTCCTTTGAAATGTTATATGGAATGCCCTATGATTTGGAGAAGCCAATCGAACACCCTAAAGTGGAAGAAAAGATGTTACAAGAATATCTTATAGAACTCATGAGAAGGAGGCAAGAACTGTTAAAGCGAGGCCTGGTGGTTCAAAGACCACCTTTAGATGTAGCAATACATAGTATTAAGCCAGGAGATCAAGTACTCGTAAAAACATGGAAGGAATCATCGTTAACCCCTCGCTGGGAGGGACCTTTCCTTGTTTTACTCACCACAGATACCGCAGTCCGCGCCGCAGAAAGAGGATGGACACACGCTAGTCGAGTAAAAGGTCCTATCCTACATACAGACTGGGAAGTCACCGGGGAACCAGATGAGTTGAAGCTGACCTTCAGGAGGAAACAGACACGTGACGCATAGCCCTGGATACTAGGCTTTTTATGGACAACTGTAAGGAATTGGGGAAGTTACATATCGCATGTCCTGTATGCAAACAATGTAATCCTTGGGTATGTCGTGTGTGTAGCGGGTGCAGGATACAGCAGTGGGAAAAGTTTCCTTATGTTGAACGGTGGTGTGATGAGTGTTCGGGAAAAACCATAAATACTGTGGAAATACTGTGGAAACTACTGGACGGGAAAATTGGCCTAGATACGGACATTATAGAAGAGATTGGTACAGAACTGTAGCACAGTTAGGAGAGAAACTTATAGTTAAGAACATAGAGTATAGTAAAAATATTCAGTACTTTCTGTATGACCCATAAGTCCAGACATTTGGGAAATAACCAAGAGGAAGTGTAAGAAGCGTTTTGGTAAGAAAAGATAGAGGAAGTGTTCCAGACCCTGTGAGGATTCGGGACAGTGGCCAAACCCTTGTATTTGAAAATAGCCCTATTGGGTTGAGTATTGGAAAGTGGGTTGTGACAGAACAAGGAGAGGATTCAGGAGGCAGTCCCCTGAAGACTACAACTGCTGCCGAGAAGAAAACTTACCCGGCTACTCTGAAGCAACAGAGTAGGCCCAGGGCAAGGCAGAGGGGTATCCTTGTGGGGATTGGCAAGTGCCTCCGAAGACTCCTAAAATAAAGCAGCTCCGTTAAGCAGAACAACCCTCAACAAAATGAACCTCCACTGGCTGATTTTCAGCCAACCAGGGGCCGGGTCGCTCTCCCTAATCCTCCTTACCTTACCGGTAATAATAGCAATAAAGCAGGGGAGTTCTCACCAACCTTTTAAATGGACCCTCTATCGATGGGAGGACCAAACGATCATACAACAACAGAGCACATCAGGGTCACCTTCTTTTACTGCAACCTTCTGCCAATTAGTTCAGATTGAGCCATGCCTTAACAAAATGGGGTTTTATATGTGCCCCAGCACAGGGCCCTCGTATTGTAATACCCCAGGACACTATTACTGCGCTCACTGGGGGTGTGAAACGATTGCCTCAAGCTGGCCAATTCCTCCGGCAAATACTGATAAGTTCTTAAAGGTTGGATGGGGACCTGTAGGATGCATTCCTCCTTCGGGAGTCGTGAACCAAGGCCGCCGACTAAAACTCGGTTATCCTCGCAACCGAAACGAGCGGGACAGTGATGGCGAGTATGAATATATATTCCTTAACATAACAAACCCTGAACATAGTGGATGGCTTGTTGGGAAAACCTGGGTAATGCGGTATTATGAACCGGGTGATGATAGGGGAGGCATGTTCTTCATAAAGAAGGAAGAAGTTAAACCGACCCCTCGAGCGATAGGTCCCAATCCAGTAGTAAAATCCCCTCCCCCTCTGGGTAAGGAGACAAGGACAGTAGAGAAGGAGAATATAATAGTAAGAGAGGAAACTGTCACTGAAGCCTTGAAATCTCTGAATACTGAAGCCTCGCAATCTTTGAATCCTCTATGGGAAATTATCCGGGCTACTTATCAAACCCTAAACTATACTCAACCCAACTTAACCACCGGTTGCTGGCTGTGTTATAATGTTAATCCACCCTTTTATGAAGCTATAGGGGAGAATCGTCGGTATACCATAAACAAGGAGTCTGTGCCTATCCAATGTCCTTGGGAAAAGCAGAAAAGAGGGATAACTATGCAACATGTGACTGGGATAGGGACTTGTATAGGGAAAGTACCAAATTCCAAGAGACCACTTTGTGGGAATATCGTACCGAGCCTTAACGAAACCACAGGATATATTATTCCCCCGAATGGAACAAAATGGATATGTTCTAGGACGGGACTTACTCCATGTGTGTCTTTAAAGGTGTTCAACAGTTCCCGAGAGTATTGCATGTTAGTTACCATCATCCCAAGGATATTGTATCATCAAGAAAATGTAATGTATGATATCTGGGATACAGGACTCCATCGTACCAAACGGGAACCCATTACAGCCATTACTATAGCCACGTTGCTAGGGTTAGGGGCAGCCGGAGCAGGAACAGGGAGAGCTTCACTTGTTCAACAAAATCAAGGATTCAGTTCCTTGAAGACTGCGATAGATGAGGACCTAGAGAGAATTGAAAACTCCATAACCGCCTTAGAGAGATCTCTAACCTCGCTATCTGAAGTGGTGTGGCAAAACAGGAGAGGGATGGATCTCCTTTTCTTACAGCAAGGTGGACTATGCGCAGCCTTGAAGGAAGAGTGTTGTTTTCATGCAGATCACACAGGGGTAGTCCGAGACTCGATGGCAAAATTAAGGGAGAGACTGGAACAGAGAAAAAGGGAAAGAGAAGCTGCAAAAGGGTGGTACGAGTCTTGGTTTATTCAGTCCCCGTGGCTAACTACATTGCTATCCACAGTAGCTGGACCCTTGATGATATTATTACTCACCCTAACCTTTGGACCCTGTGTCCTAAATCGACTTATTGGACTAGTTAAAAACCGTGTAGAGCGGGTACACCTTATGCTGCTACAGAAACATGGAACTGATGAAGAAGCTGAAATGACCTTACTAGCCCGAGAAGCGGTAATTCGATTTGATCAACAAATAAATGGGTAAAAAAAAAAAAAGGGGGGGGAAATGTAATAAGCGATGGTCAAAATTGTTAATGTTGAACAAATCGAGTAGGATTCAATTATATTATGCATATTGTTGTAAGCAGTAACTGCGCTTGTGCAAGTTTGATTATGTTTTGTAGAACCTTGTAGTAGTAGTTAAGCCAATGCCTGGATTGCCTGGATGGTGCCACAGATAACAGGACTCCCGGATGGTGCCACAGGTAACAGGACTCCCGGATGGTGCCACAGGTAACAAAGTTCCAGAGACGGAAATTCCCAGCGTGTGAACGAGCGTATAACATATATAAGCACACACGAAAAGTTGAGTGGTGTGCCTGTTGGCGGAACTGAGCTTCCCCCGGTCACCCAGCGCTGTTTTGCCTAATTACCGCTTGCTAAATAAAATCGATTGATTGGCTCAGAATCGATTTATTGGCTCTTATTTATAACAAATGTGATCTGTGTGTGGCGCAGGAGCTTCCCGACCACTTGCTCCTCCATTCAGTCAGGTGCTGCAAGAGAGGGACAGAGAAAGAAACAGTCAGGACCGGATTAACAACCTCGTCATCCCTGTCCCCAAACCTGCAGGCGGCCTAGGAGGCCTGATCTAAGTTTGGCTCTTCTCCCTCTCTTTGCTGGAATCCTTCACTGCACAAATTTCTGTCATGAACACTCTCTGAACCAACCTGACGTGTTCATAGTTCCCAGCCCAGCGTCCATTCCTCAAGGTACCTCAGCATTTCCCTTTGAAACCACACCTGAGTGCCATCCCGTCCTGAGCTACCTCAGCATTGCCCACTGCAGCCTCCCCGACGCCATCTCCTCCCTGAGCTCCCTCAGCCTTTCCCGCCAAAGCCTCCCCGATGTCACCCCCTCCCTGAGCTCCCTCAGCCTTTCCCGCCCAAGCTCCTTCCGCGCCGTCCCGCCCTCAGGCTCCTCCGCCGCTCCCGCCGCTCCCCCCGTTCCCGGCCCCTCCCCGCGGCAGCGCCGCCCCCGCCCCTCGCGCCCCCTGGCGCCCCCACGGCGGCCCCGGCCCCGCCTGCGCCGCTCCCGACCCGGCGCTGCCCCCTCCCGCTCGCTTTCCTCCCTCTGCCCTGCGGCACCGCGGGCTCCCCCCTCCGCCCCAGGGCCCCGCCCGAGCCCCGCGCAGCGCTCAGCCCGGGGCTCCCTTCCCTCACAGCCGCCCGCGTGTTTCCCCCTCGCCCCTTGCCCGGCCCGGCCCGGGGCCGCGCTCTTGCGGCTGGCTGCCCCTCGCCTTCCTCCTGCCGAACCCAGCCCGTCCCTCCCCCTCCAGCCTCCCCCCTCAGCCGGGACCGGGGCGGCCCCGTCCAGTCTCCCCGCTGTCCGCCCGCCGCTCCTCGCGCGCTGCTCCCGCCGCCGCACCGCCGGCACGCGCTCCTCGGCCCGCGCGCTTCTGCAGCGTGGCCCCGCCCATCCCGCGCAGGAGCCAATCCCGTCCGCGCCCGCCACCGGGCCCCGCCCCCCCTCCCGGCCCGGAGCCGCCGGCGGCCGCAGAGCGGCGCTGTCCGCCCGCAGCGCGGCCCCGGCCCCGGCGGGTCAGCGGCAGCGGGGCCGGGAGCGCTCGGGCTGCGCCCGCCCGGGACGGCCCGGGACCGAGGGCTCCGCCGCTGCAGCCCGTTTCGTGCCGTTTGCACCCCGGCTTACACGGCTGCAGCCTTCCTGCTGCTGCAGCTCACACATCTTTCTTCCTTCTAACCGCACAGCAGGTCACACTCACAAACGTTCCGTGCTCGTTGGCATGAGAACATCTGCAGAAGAATCTACAAACATTACACAGATATACCACCGACCACAGCTTTCTGAGCTTTCAGGTTGAAGTTCCTGCAGATATCCATGTTTCAATCAAACAGACACCACCAGCAGAGCTGCTGCCTCTGCCGTCTTTGCTCAGAAAGCAGTGACAACACCAGAAAACACATTGGCAGCCGGTGCTTTGACCAGTGAAGGTGGGATCTACAAAAGTCTGATTAAACCAAGCAGCCTGAGGTCTTTATCAAGCTGCAGATCTGCAGGAATGCTGAAATGCAAGAGTTTACTCCTGCACTATTCCACAATGGAACAGCCGCTTCATATCAAAAATCATCTCAAAGTTCCAAACCAGTACATTAAAAAGCTGTCACTAGGTGTTAGAAGACCACTGCAAGATCTTATTGCTCTTGAGTTAAATCATAATTTTTCAATAAACCAAAAACCAAACAATTACTGCAGTCATCATCCTGTTCATTCATTAGCACTGCAGCAAACAGCTGTTATACGACGTGTCAACAGAGGAAATTGAAAAACCCTCAAAAAAACATAGTATATCTAGTGGTGTATCTAGGATGCTGTATCTAGGATGCTGTCTCTAGGATGCTGTATCTAGGATTCTGTATCTGGGATGCTGTATCTGGGATGCTGTATCTGGGATGCTGCATCTGGGATGCTGTATCTGGGATGCTGTATGTAAGATGCTGTATCTGGGATTCTGTATCTAGGATACAGTATGTAGGATGCTGTATCTGCGATGCTGTATCTGGGATTCTTTATGTAAGATGCAGTATCTAGGATGCTGTATCCGGGGTGTTGTATCTAGGATGATGTATCTGGGATATTGTATCTAGGATGCTGTATCTGGGATGCTGTATCTACGATGCTGTATCTGGGATATTGTATCTAGGATGCTGTATCTGGGATGCTGTATCTGGGATTCTGCATCTGGGATGCTGTATCTGGGGTGCTATATCTAGGACGCTATATCTAGGATGCTGTGTCTATGATGCTGTAACTGGGATGCTGTATCTGGGGTGCTTTATCTAGGATGCTGTATATGTGAAGCCGTATATAGGATGCTGTATCTATGATGCTGTATCTGGGATTCTGTATTGGGGATCCTATATCTGCGATGCTGTATCTAGGATGCTGTATCTAGGATGCTGTATCTGGGATGCTGTATCTGGGAAGCTGTATCTAGGATGCTGTATCAAGGATGCTGTGTCTGTGATACTGTATCTGGGATTCTGTATCTGGGATGCTGTACCTAGGATGCTGTCTCTAGGATGCTGTATTTATGATGCTGTGTGTAGGATGCTGTATCGGGGATTCTGTATCTGGGATGCTGTATCTAGTATGCTGTATCTGTGATGCTGTATCAAGGATGCTGTATCTGGGATGCTGTATCTGGGATGCTGTATCTAGGATGCTGTATCTGGGATGGTGTATTGGGGATCCTGTATCTGGGATGCTGTATCTGGGATACTGTATCTAGGATGCTGTATCTGGGATGCTGTATTTGGGATGCTGTGTCTAGGATACTGTATCTGGGATTCTGTATCTGGGATGCTGTATCTAGGATGCTGTATCGGGGATTCTTTTTGGGGTTCCTGTATCTGGGATGCTGTATCTAGGATGCAGTATCTATGATGCTGTATCTAGGATGATGTATCTAGGATGCTGTATCTAGGATGCTGTATCTGGGCTGCTGTATCTAGGATGCTGTATCTAGGATGCTGTATCTGGGATGCTGTATCTGGGATACTCTATCTAGGATGCTGTATCTAGGATGCTGTATCTGGGGTGCTGTATATATGATGCTGTATCTGGGGTGCTGTATGTGGGATGCTGTGTCTGGGATGCTGTATCTAGGATGCTGTATCTGGGATATTTTATCTAGGATGCTGTATCTAGGATGCTGTATCTATGATGCTGTATCTGGGGTGCTGTATCTGGGATGCTGTATCTGGGATGCTGTATCTAGGATGCTGTATCTGGGATTCTGTATCTATGATGCTGTATCTAGGATGCTGTATCTGGGATGCTGTATCTGGGATGCTGTATGTAGGATGCTGTATCTAGGATGCTGTATCTATGATGCTGTGTCTAGGATGTTGTGTCTGGGATTCTGTATCTGGGATGCTGTATCTGGGATGCCGTATCTAGGATGCAATACCTATGATGCTGTATCTATGATGCTGTATCTAGGATGCTCTATCTGAGATGCTGTAACTAGGATGCTGTATCTGGGATGCTGTATCTAGGATGCTGTATCTAGGATGCAATATCTGTGAAGCTGTATATGTTATGCTATATCTAGGATGCTGTATCTTGGATGCTGTATCTGGGATGCTTCATCTACGATGCTGTATCTGGGATGCTGTATCTGGGATGCTGTATCTGGGATTCTGTATCTGGGATGCTGTATCTAGGATGCTGTGTCTCGGATGCTGTATCTGGGATGCTGTATCTAGGATGCTGTATCTATGATGCTGTATCTGGGCTGCTGTATCTGGGATGCTGTATCTAGGTTGCTGTATCTCGAATTCTGTATCTAGGATGCTTTATCTAGGATGCCTCATCTGGGATTCTGTATCTAGGATGCAGTATATAGGATGCTTTATCTGGAATGCTGTATCTAGGATGCTGTATCTGGGATATTATATCTAGGATGCTGTATCTGGGATGCTGTATCTGGGGTGCTCTATCTGGGGTGCTATATCTAGGATGCTGGATCTGGGATGCTGTGTCTATGATGTTGTAACTGGGTTGCTGTATCTGGGGTACTTTATCTAGGATGCTGTATGTAAGATGCTGTATCTAGGATGCTGTATCTGGGATTCTGTATTGGGGATCCTATATCTGTGATGCTGTATCTAGGATGCTGTATCTGGGATGCTGTATCTGGGATGCTGTATCTGGGATGCTGTATCTAGGATGCTCTATCTAGGCTGCTGTATCTGGGATGCTGTATCTGGGAAGCTGTATCTAGGATGCTGTATCTATGATGCTTTATCTGGGGTGCTGTATCTGGGATGCTGTATCTGGGATGCTGTGTCTGGGATGCTGTATCTTGGATGCTGTATCTAGGATGCTTTGTCTGAGATGCTGTATCTGGGATGGTGTATCTATTATGCTGCATCTGGGATGCTGTATATGGGATGCTATATCTGGGATGCTGTATCTGGGATGCTGTATCTAGGTTGCTGTATCTAGGATGCTGTAACTGGGATGGTGTATCTGGGATGCTCTATCTATGATGCTGTATGTGGGATGCTGTATCTGGGATGCTGCATCTAGGATGCTGTATCTTGGATGCTGTATCTAGGATGCTGTATCTGGGATTCTGTATTGGGGATACTGTATCTAGGATGCTGTATCTGGGCTTCTGTATCTAGGATGCTGTATCTAGGATGCTGTATCTGGTATGCTGTATCTGGGAGGCTGTATCTGAGATTCTGTATCTAGGATGCTGTATCTATGATGCTCTATCTGGGATGCTGTATCTGGGATGCTGTATCTGCGATGCTGTATCTAGGATGCTGTATCTGGGATGCTGTATCTAGTATTCTGTATCTAGGATGCTGTATCTAGGATGGTGTGTCTGGGATGCTGTATCTGGGATACAGTATCTGGGATTCTGTATCTGGGATGATGTATCTAGGATGCTGTATCTAGGATGCTGTATCTGGGATGCTGTATCTGGGATGCAGTATCTTGGATTCTGTATCTGGGATGCTGTATCTAGGATGCTGTATCAGGGATTCTGTATCTCGGATGATGTATCTAGGATGCTGTATCTGGGGTTCTGTATTGGGGATACTGTATCTAGGATGCTATATCTAGGATGCTGTATCCAGGATGCTGTATCTATGATGCTGTATCTGGGATGCTGTATGTAGGATGCTGTATCTGGGCTGCTCTATCTAGGATGCTATATCTAGGATACTGTACCTAGGATGCTGTATCTGGGATGCTGTATCTGGGGTGCTGTACCTATGATGAGGTATCTGGGGTGCTGTATGTGGGATGCTGTATCTGGGGTGCTGTACCTATGATGACGTATCTGGGATGCTGTATCTAGGATGCTGTATCTGGGATATTTTATCTAGGATGCTGTATCTAGGATCCTGTATCTGGGATGCTGTATCTAGGATGCTGCATCTGGGATTCTGTATCTGGGATGCTGTATCTGGGATTCTGTATCTGGCATGCTGTATCTGGGATGCTGTATCTAGGATGCTGTATCTAGGTTGCTGTATCTAGGATGCTGTATGTGGCATGCTGTATCTGGGATGCTGCATCTAGGATGCTGTATCTAGGATGCTGTATCTGGGATGCTGTATCTGGGATGCTGTATCTGGGATTCTGTATCTGGGATGATGTATCTGGGATGGTGTATTGGGGATACTCTATCTGGGATGCTGTATCTGGGATGCTGTATTTTGGATTCTGTATCTGGTATGCTGTATGTGGGATGCTGGATCTGGGATGCTGCATCTAGGATGCTGTATCTAGGATGCTGTGTCTCGGATGCTGTATCTGGGATGCTGTATCTGGGATGATGTATCTAGGATGCTGTATGTAGGATGCTGTATCTGGGATTCTGTATTGGGGATACTTTATCTATGACGCTGTATCTGGGATGCTGTATCTGGGATGCTGTATCTAGGATGCTGTATTTGGGATATTGTATCTAGGATGCTATATCTAGGATGCTGTATCTGGGATGCTGTATCTGGGGTGCTCTATCTGGGGTGCTATATCTAGGATGCTGTATCTGGGGTGCTGTGTCTATGATGTTGTAACTGGGATGCTGTATCTGGTGTACTTTATCTAGGTTGATGTATATATGATTCTGTATCTAGGATGCTGTATCTGGGATTCTGTATTTTGGATCCTGTATCTAGGATGCTATGTCTAGGATGCTGTATTTAGGATGCTGTATCTGGTATGCTGTATCTGGGATGCTGTATCTAGTATGCTGTATCTAGGATGCTGTATCTGGGATGCTATATCTGGGGTGCTGTATCTAGGATGCTGTATCTAGGATGCTGTATCTATTATGCTGTATCTGGGATGCTGTTTCTAGGATGCTCTATCAAGGATGCTGTATCTGGGATGCTGTATCTAGGATGCATTATCTGGGATGCTCTATCTGGGAGACTGTATCTGGGATGCTGTATCTGGGATTCTGTATGTGGGCTGCTGTATCTAGGATGCTGTATCTAGGATGCTTTATCTGGAAAGCTGTATCTAGGATGCTGTACCTATGATGCTGTTTCTAGGATGCTGTATCTGCGATTCTGTATTGGGGATCCTGTATCTGGGATGCTGTATCTGGCATTCTGTATCTAGGATGCTGTATCTGGGATGCTGTATCTGGGATTCTGTATCTGAGATTCTGTGTCTAGGATGCTGTCTCTAGGATGCTGCATCTAGGATGCTGTATCTGGGGTTCTGTATCTGGGATGCTGTATCTAGGATGCTGTATCTAGGATGCTGTATCTAGGATGCTGTATCTGGGATTCTGTACTGGGGATCCTGTATCTGGGATGCTTTATCTAGGATGCTGTATCTATGATGCTGTATCTAGGATGCTTTATCTAGGTTGCTGTATTTATGATGCTGTATCTGGGATGCTGTATCGGGGATTCTCTATCCAGGATGCTGTATCTGGAATGCTCTTTCTAGGATGCTGTATCTTCGATGCTGTATACGGGATGCTGTATCCGGGACGCTATATCTCAGAGTCTGTATCTGGGATGCGGTATCTGGGATGCTGTATCTAGTAAGCTGTATCTGGGATGCTGTATCTGGGATGCTGTATCTAAGATGCTTTATCTTGGTAATCTGTATAAATACAGCTGTATTTATACAGCCGGCTCTGCGGCCGCCGGCGGCTCCGGCCCGGGAGGGGGGGCGGGGCCCGGTGGCGGGCGCGGACGGGATTGGCTCCTGCGAGGGATGGGCGGGGCCACGCTGCAGGAGCGCGCGGGCCGACGGTGCGGCGGCGGGAGCAGCGGGCGAGTTGCGGCGGTGCCGGCGGTGAGCGAGGGGCGGGCGGACAGCGGGGAGACTGGACGGGGCCGCCCCGGTCCCGGCTGAGGGGGGAGGCTGGAGGGGGAGGGACGGGCTGGGTTCGGCAGGAGGAAGGCGAGGGGCAGCCAGCCGCAAGAGCGCGGGGCCGGGCAAGGGGCGAGGGGGAAACACGCGGGCGGCTGTGAGGGAAGGGAGCCCCGGGCTGAGCGCTGCGCGGGGCTCGGGCGGGGCCGTGGGGCGGAGGGGGGAGCCCGCGGTGCCGCAGGGCAGAGGGAGGAAAGCGAGCGGGAGGGGGCAGCGCCGGGTCGGGAGCGGCGCAGGCGGGGCCGGGGCCGCCGTGGGGGCGCCAGGGGGCGCGAGGGGCAGGGGCGGCGCTGCCGCGGGGAGGGGCCGGGAACGGGGGGAGCGGCGGGAGCGGCGGAGGAGCCTGAGGGCGGGACGGTGCGGAAGGAGCTTGGGCGGGAAAGGCTGAGGGAGCTCAGGGAGGGGTGACATCGGGGAGGCTTTGGCGGGAAAGGCTGAGGGAGCTCAGGGAGGGGGGACATCGGGGAGGCTTTGGCGGGAAAGGCTGAGGGAGCTCAGGGAGGGGTGACATCGGAGAGGCATTGGCGGGAAAGGCTGAGGGAGCTCAGGGAGGGGGGACATCGGGGAGGCTTTGGCGGGAAAGGCTGAGGGAGCTCAGGGAGGAGATGGCGTCGGGGAGGCTGCAGTGGGCAATGCTGAGGTAGCTCAGGACGGGATGGCACTCAGGTGTGGTTTCAAAGGGAAATGCTGAGGTACCTTGAGGAATGGACGCTGGGCTGGGAACTATGAACACATCAGGTTGGTTCAGAGAGTGTTCATGACAGAAATTTGTGCAGTGAAGGATTCCAGCAAAGAGAGGGAGAAGAGCCAAACTTAGATCAGGCCTCCTAGGCCGACTGCAGGTTTGGGGACAGGGATGACGAGGTTGTTAATCCGGTCCTAACTGTTTCTTTCTCTGTCCCTCTCTTGCAGCACCTGACTGAATGGAGGAGCAAGTGGACGGGAAGCTCCTGCGCCACACACAGATCACATTTGTTATAAATAAGAGCCAATAAATCGATTCTGAGTCAATCGATCGATTTTATTTAGCAAGCGGAAATTAGGCAAAACAGCGCTGGGTGACCGGGGGAAGCTCAGTTCCGCCAACAGGCACACCACTCAACTTTTCGTGTGTGCTTATATATGTTATACGCTCGTTCACACGCTGGGAATTTCCGTCTCTGGAACTTTGTTATCTGTGGCACCATCCGGGAGTCCTGTTATCTGTGGCACCATCCGGGAGTCCTGTTATCTGTGGCACCATCACAGTATCACAGTATCACAGTATGTTTGGGATGGGAAGGGACCTCAGAAGATCATCCAGTCCAATCCCCCCATGGAGCAGGAACGCCCAGGTGAGGTCGCACAGGAACATGTCCAGGCGGGTTTTGAATGTCTGCAGAGAAGGAGACTCCACACCCCCTGGGCAGCCTGTTCAGTGCTCTGTCACCCTCACTGAGAAGAAGTTTCTTCTCAAATTTAAGTGGAACCTCTTGTGTTCCAGCTTGATCCCATTACCCCTTGTCCTGTCATTGTTTGCCACTGAGAAGAGCCTGGCTCCATCCTCATGGCACTCACCCTTTATATATTTATAAACATTAATGAGGTCTCCCCTTAGCCTCCTCTTCTCCAAACTAAAGAGCCCCAGCTCCCTCAGCCTTTCTTCATAAGGGAGGTGCTCCACTCCCTTAATCATCTTGGTTGCCCTACGCTGGACCCTCTCCAGCAGTTCCCTGTCCTTCTGGAACTGAGAGGCCACAACTGGACACAATATTCCAGATGTGGTCTCACCAGGGCAGAGTAGAGGGGAAGGAGGACCTCTCTCGATCTACTAACCACCCCCCTTGTAATACACCCCAGGATGCCATTGGCCTTCCTGGCCACAAGGGCCCAGTGCTGGCTCATGGTCATCCTGTTGTCCACCAGGACCCCCAGGTCCCTTTCCCCTACACTGCTCTCTAATATGTAATTTCCCAACCTATACTGGAACCTGGGGTTGTTCCTGCCCAGATGCAGGACTCTACACTTTCCCTTGTTAAATTTCATCAGGTTATTCCCCGCCCAACTCTCCAGCCTGTCCAGGTCCCGCTGGATGGCAGCACAGCCTCTGGCGTGTCAGCCACTCCTCCCAGCTTGGTGTCATCAGCAAACTTGCTGATAGTACACTCTATTCCCTCGTCTAAATCGTTAATGAATATATTGAATAATATTGGCCCCAGCACTGACCCCTGAAGCACTGCACTGGATACTGGCCTCCAACTAGACTCCGCACCATTGACTACCACTCTCTGGCTTCTCTCCTTAAGCCAGTTTGCAACGCACCTCACTACTCTATTGTCCAGACCACACCTCCTCAACTTAGCTGTGAGGATGCTGTGGGAGATTGTGTCAAAGGCTTTACTGAAGTCAAGGTAGACCACATCCACCGCTCTGCCATCATCCATCCACCTTGTTACATTCTCATAAAAGGCTATGAGGTTGGTCAAGCACGACTTACCCTTGGTAAAGCCATGCTGACTGCCCCTAATAACCCTCTTATCCTTGATATGCCTTGAGATGGCACCAAGGACAAGCTGTTCCATCACTTTCCCAGGGACAGAGGTGAGGCTGACTGGTCTATAATTACCCGGGTCCTCCTTCTTGCCCTTTTTGAAGACTGGAGTGACATTCGCTTTCCTCCAATCCTCGGGCACCTCCCCCGTTTCCCAAGACTTGGCAAAGATGATGGAGAGCGGTCCAGCAATGACTTCAGCCAGCTCCCTCAGCACCCGCGGGTGCATCCCATCCGGACCCATGGATTTATGGATGTCCAGACTATTTAATTGCTCCCTAACCCAGTCCTCATCGACTAAAGCAAACTCCTCCATTGACCTGGCTTCATCCGGGGTCTCAGGGGTACAGGGCTCCCCAGGACAGCCTCCGACAGAGTAGACAGAGACAAAGAAGCATTCAGTAATTCTGCCTTCTCTGTATCTTCTGCCACCAGGGCACCCACCCATTCATCAGTGGGCCTACGTTGCCTCTGCTATTAGTTTTATCTGCTATGTATTTGAAACAGTTCTTTTTGCTGTCCTTGACCCCTCTCACCAGCTGTAATTCTAAGGAGGCCTTGGCTATCCTAGCTGCCTTCCTACATCCTCTAACAGCAGCCTTATATTCCTCCCAAGTGGCCAGCCCCTGCTTCCATGACCTGTAAACTCTCCTCTTCTGCTTGAGCATACCCAACAGGTCCCTATTCAACCACGCAGGCCTCCTGGCTCCCTTCCTTGACTTCCTACGTGTGGGGATGCTCTGATCCTGAGCGTGGAAGAAGCAATCTCTGAATGCAATCCAGCTATCTTGGGCCCCTTTTCCTTCAAGCAGTCTTGCCCATGGGATTTCCCCCAGCAATTGCTTGAAAAGGCCAAAGTTAGCCCTGCTAAAGTCCAGGGTTGCAATTGTACTTGCTCTTCTGTTCCTGCCACACAAGATGCTGAACTCCACCATCTCGTGGTCACTGCAGCCCAGGCAGCCCTCAACCTTTACTGCTTCGACCAGACCCTCCTTGCTAGTGAGGATGAGATCCAGCAGTGCACCTCTCCTAGTCGGCTCCTCCACCATCTGCATGAGGCAGTTCTCACCAATGCACTGGAGGAACCTCCTGGACTGTGGCTGGCTGGCTGAATGGTCCTTCCAGCAAACACCAGGGAAGTTAAAATCCCCCACAACAACCAGGGCCTGTGACTGTGAGGCCGCTCTCAACTGCCCATAGAAGGCCTCATCAACTTCCTCAGCCTGATCTGGTGGCCTGTAACAGATGCCCACAACAGTGTCACCCCTGCCAGCCTGCCCCTTGATCCTGACCCATACACTCTCAACTCGCTCGCCATCCACTCCTGGGCAGAATTTAGTACACTGTAGTTGCTCTCTCACATAGAGAGCAACTCCACCACCACGCCTGGCTGGCCTGTCTTTCCTGCAAAGGGCATAGCCATCCAAGACCACATTCCAGTCATGAGAACTGTCCCACCATGTTTCTGTAATTGCCACCAGATCATAATCTCCCGACCGAACACAGGATTCTAACTCCTCCTGCTTATTCCCCATGCTGTGCATTGGTGTGCAGGCATTTCAGGGAGCGAGCAGAGCACACCAGTTTATACCTGGGGGCATAGGAGGCCACCAGGTCCTCATCAGTTTTAGAATGCTGCCCCACTGAGACAAGCCCAGCTACAGCCCCATCCCCCTTCGAGCCCAGTATCTGGGATGCTGTCTCTGGGATGCTGTCTCTGGGATGCTGTCTCTGGGATGCTGTATCTAGGATGCTGCATCTGGGATGCTGTATCAGGGATGCTGTATGTAGGATGCTGTATCTGGAATGCTGTATCTAGGATATTGCATCTGTGATGCTGTATATAGGATGTTGTATTTTGGATGCTATATCTAGGATGGTGTACCTGGGATGCTGTATCTAAGATGCTGTATCGGATATGGTGTATCTGGGTTGCTGTGTTTAGGATGCTGTATCGGGAATGCTACATCTAGGATGCTGTATACGGGATCCTGTATCTGGGATGCTATATATAGGATTCTGTATCGGGGATCCTGTATCTAGCATGCTGCGTATAGGATGCTGTATAGGATAAGTTGTATCTGGGTTGCTGTATTTAGGATGCTCTATCTGGGATGTTGTATCTAGGATGCCGTATCTGGGATGCTGTATCTAGGATGCTGTATCTGGGATGCTGTATCTAGGATGCTGTATCTGGGATGCTGTATCTGGGATGCTGTATCTAGGATGCTGTATCTGGGATGCTGTATCTGGGATTCTGTATTGGGGATCCTGTATCTGGGATGCTGTATCTAGGATGCTGTATCTAGGATGCTGTATCTGGGATGCTGTATCTGGGATGCTGTATCTGGGATGCTGTATCTAGGATGCTGTATCCTGTTCATTCATTAGCACTGCAGCAATCAGATTTTATACGACGTGTCAACAGAGGAGATTGAAAAATCCCAAACAAAACTTATTGAAGCCCACGGACACCCCGCCCTCCCTGCCCCCCTCACCCTGAGCCCCATGATCAGCACCTGGTGCGGGAGAGGAGCAGAACTCGACAGACAGAACTAGAAATGCGACTGCGGGGAGAAGGAAACACCAAGGGAGTTACAGCTTCCTTAACGTTCCAAATCTGATGTCTTCCAAACCAAAGCTTGCGAGCGGCGGAGGAAAAAGCTGAGACGACTCAATGTGAGTGACAGAGCATAGTTGACTTTATTGGTCCAGGGTACACATATTAATACACATAACCTAGATAAAGCATCTTAGATACAGCATCCCAGATACAGCATCCCAGATACAGCTTACTAGACACAATATCCCAGATACAACATCCTAGATACAGCATCCTAGATATAGCATCCTAGATACAGCAGCCCAGATACAGCATCATAGATACAGCATCCCAGATACAGCATCCCAGATACAGCATCCCAGATACAGCATCCTAGATAGAGCATCCTAGATACAGCATCCCAGATACAGCATCCCAGATACAGCATCATAGATATTGCATCCTAGATACAGCATCCCAGATATAGCATCCCAGATACAGCATCCCAGATACAGCATCCCAGATACAGCATGCTAGATAGGGCATCCTAGATACAGCATCCCAGATACAGCATCCCAGATACAGCATCCTAGATACAGCATCCCACATATAGCATCATAGTTAAAGCATCCTAGATACAGCATCCCAGATACAGCATCACAGACACAGCATCATAGATATTGCATCCTCAATACAGCATCCCAGATACACCATCATAGATATTGCATCCTAGATACACCATCGCAGATACAGCATCCCAGATACAGCATCCTAGATACAGCATCTCAGATACAGCATCCAAGATACAGCATCATAGATATTGCATCCTAGATACAGCATCGCAGATACAGGATACCCAATACTGAATCCCAGATACAGCATCTCAGATACAGCATATCAGATACAGCATCCTAGATACAGCATCCCAGATACAGCATCCTAGATACAGCATCCTAGATACAGCATTCTAGATACAATATCACAGATACAGCATCCTAGATACAGCATCCTAGATACAGCATCCCAGATAAAGTACCCCAGATACAGCATCCCAGATACAGCATCCTAGATACAGTATCCGAGATACAGCATCCTAGATACAGCATCCTACATACAGACTCCCAGATACAGCATCCTAGATACAGCATCCCAGATACAGCAACCCAGATAGAGCATCCTAGATACAGCATCCTAGATACAGCATCCCAGATACAGCATCCCAGATACAGCATCCCAGATACAGCATGCTAGATAGGGCATCCTAGATACAGCATCCCAGATACAGCATCCCAGATACAGCATACTAGATACAGCATCCTAGATACAGCATCCGAGATACAGCATCCTAGATACAGCATCCTAGATACAGCATCCTAGATACAGCACCCCAGATACAGCATCCCAGATACAGCATCCCAGATACAGCATCCTAGCTACAGCCTCATAGATACAGCATCCTCGAGACTGCATACTAGATACAGCATCCCAAATACAGCAACCCAGATACAGCATCATAGACACAGCATCCTAGATACAGCATCCTAGATACAGCACCCCAGATACAGCATCCCAGATACAGAATCCCAGATACAGCATCTCAGATACAGCATCCTAGATACAGCATCCCAGATACAGCATCCCAGATACAGCATCCTAGATACAGCATCCTAGATACAGCATCCCAGATACAGCACCCCAGATACAGCATCATAGATACAGCATCCTAGATAGAGTATCCTATATACAGCATCCCAGATACAGCACCCCCGATACAGCATCGTAGATACAGCATCCTAGATACAGCATAGCCAGATACAGCATCCCAGATACAGTATCATATATACAGCATCCTAGATACAGCATCCCAGGTACAGCATCATAGATATTGCATCCCAGATACAGCATCCTAGATACAGCATCCCAGATACAGCATCCTACATACAGAATCCCCGATACAGGATCCTAGATACAGCATCCCAGATACAGCATCCCAGATACAGCATCCTAGGCACAGCATCATAGATACAGCATCCTAGAGACAGCATCCTCGATACAGCACCCCAGATACAGCATCCCAGATACAGTATCCTAGATACAGCATCCTAGATACAATATCACAGAAACAGCATCCTAGATACAGCATCCTAGATACAGCATCCCAGATACAGCACCCCAGATACAGCATCATAGATACAGCATCCTATATACAGCATCCCAGGTACAGCATCATAGATACAGCATCCTAGATGCAGAATCCCAGATACAGCAACCTAGATACAGCATCCCAGATACAGCATCATAGATATTGCATGCCAGATACAGCATCATAGATACAGCATCCTAGATACAGCACCCCAGATACAGCATCCCAGATACAGTATCCTAGATACAGCATCCTAGATACAATATCACAGATACAGCATCCTAGATACAGCATCCTAGATACAGCATCCCAGATACAGCACCCCAGATACAGCATCCTAGATACAGCAACCTAGATACAGCATCCCAGATACAGCATCATAGATATTGCATCCCAGATACAGCATCATAGATACAGCATCCTAGATACAGCATCCTAGATGCAATATCCCAGATACAGCATCCTAGATACAGCATCCCAAATACAGCATCATAGATACAGAATCCCAGATACAGCATGCTAGATACAGCATCCTAGATACAGAATCCCAGATACAACATCCTAGATACAGCATCCCAGATACAGCATTCCAGATACAGCACCCTAGATACAGCATTATAGATACAACATCCTAGATACAGCATCCCAGATACAGCATCCTATATGCAGCATCATAGATACAGCATCCTAGATACAGCATCCCAGATATAGCATCCCAGATACAGCATCCTAGATACAGCATCCTAGATACAGCATCCCAGATACAGCATCCTAGATACAGCATCCTAGATACAGCATCCTAGATACAGCATCATAGATATTGCATCCTAGATACAGCATCCCAGATACAGCATCCTAGATACAGCATACTAGATGCAGCATCCCAGATACAGCATCCCAGATATAGCATCCTAGATACAGCATCCTAGATACAGCATCCCAGATATAGCATCCTAGATACAGCATCCCAGATACAGCATCCCAGATACAGCATCCTAGATACACCACTAGATACAGTAGGTTTTTTTTGGGGTTTTTCAGTTTCCTCTGTTGACACGTTGTATAATAACTGTTTGCTGCAGTGCTCATCAATGAACAGGATGATGACTGCAGAAATTGTTTGGCTTTTGGTTTATTGAAAAATTATGATTTAACTCAAAAGGAACAAGGTCTTGCAGTGGTCTTCTAATACCTAGTGACAGCTTTTTAATGTACCGGTTTGGAACTTTGAGATGATTTTTGATATGAAGCGGCTGTTCCATTGTGGAATAGTGCAGGAGTAAACTCTTGCATTTCAGCATTCCTGGCAGATCTGCAGCTTGATAATGACCTCAGGCTGTTTGGTTTAATCAGACTTTTGTAGATCCCACCTTCACTGGTCAAAGCACCGGCTGCCAATGTGTTTTCTGGTGTTGTCACTGCTTTCTGAGCAAAGACGGCAGAGGCAGCAGCTCTGCTGGTGGTGTCTGTTTGATTGAAACATGGGTATCTGCAGGAACTTTAACCTGAAAGCTCAGAAAGCTGTGGTCGGTGGTATATCTGTGTAATGTTTGTAGATTCTTCTGCAGATGTTCTTATGCCAGCGAGCACGGAACGTTTGTGAGTGTGACCTGCTGTGCAGTTAGAAGGAAGAAAGATGTGTGAGCTGCAGCAGCAGGAAGGCTGCAGCCGTGTAAGCCGGGGTGCAAACGGCACGAAACGGGCTGCAGCGGCGGAGCCCTCGGTCCCGGGCCATCCCGGGCGGGCGCAGCCCGAGCGCTTCCGGCCCCGCTGCCGCTGACCCGCCGGGGCCGGGGCCGCGCTGCGGGCGGACAGCGCCGCTCTGCGGCCGCCGGCGGCTCCGCGCCGGGAGGGGGGGCGGGGCCCGGTGGCGGGCGCGGACGGGATTGGCTCCTGCGCTGGCTGGGCGGGGCCACGCTGCAGAAGCGCGCGGGCCGAGGAGCGCGTGCCGGCGGTGCGGCGGCGGGAGCAGCGCGCGAGGAGCGGCGGGGCCGGCGGTGAGCGAGGGGCGGGCGGACAGCGGGGAGACTGGACGGGGCCGCCCCGGTCCCGGCTGAGGGGGGAGGCTGGAGGGGGAGGGACGGGCTGGGTTCGGTTCGGCAGGAGGAAGGCGAGGGGCAGCCAGCCGCAAGAGCGCGGCCCCGGGCCGGGCCGGGCAAGGGGCGAGGGGGAAACACGCGGGCGGCTGTGAGGGAAGGGAGCCCCGGGCTGAGCGCTGCGCGGGGCTCGGGCGGGGCCGTGGGGCGGAGGGGGGAGCCCGCGGTGCCGCAGGGCAGAGGGAGGAAAGCGAGCGGGAGGGGGCAGCGCCGGGTCGGGAGCGGCGCAGGCGGGGCCGGGGCCGCCGTGGGGGCGCCAGGGGGCGCGAGGGGCGGGGGCGGCGCTGCCGCGGGGAGGGGCCGTGAACGGGGGGAGCGGCGGGAGCGGCGGAGGAGCCTGAGGGCGGGACGGCGCGGAAGGAGCTTGGGCGGGAAAGGCTGAGGGAGCTCAGGGAGGGGTGACATCGGGGAGGCTTTGGCGGGAAAGGCTGAGGGAGCTCAGAGAGGAGATGGCGTCGGGGAGGCTGCAGTGGGCAATGCTGAGGTAGCTCAGGACGGGATGGCACTCAGGTGTGGTTTCAAAGGGAAATGCTGAGGTACCTTGAGGAATGGACGCTGGGCTGGGAACTATGAACACATCAGGTTGGGTCAGAGAGTGTTCATGACAGAAATTTGTGCAGTGAAGGATTCCAGCAAAGAGAGGGAGAAGAGCCAAACTTAGATCAGGCCTCCTAGGCCGCCTGCAGGTTTGGGGATAGGGATGACGAGGTTGTTAATCCGGTCCTGACTGTTTCTTTCTCTGTCCCTCTCTTGCAGCACCTGACTGAATGGAGGAGCAAGTGGTCGGGAAGCTCCTGCGCCACACACAGATCACATTTGTTATAAATAAGAGCCAATAAATCGATTCTGAGCCAATCAATCGATTTTATTTAGCAAGCGGTAATTAGGCAAAACAGCGCTGGGTGACCGGGGGAAGCTCAGTTCCGCCAACAGGCACACCACTCAACTTTTCGTGTGTGCTTATATATGTTATACGCTCGTTCACACGCTGGGAATTTCCGTCTCTGGAACTTTGTTACCTGTGGCACCATCCGGGAGTCCTGTTACCTGTGGCACCATCCGGGAGTCCTGTTATCTGTGGCACCATCCAGGCAATCCAGGCATTGGCTTAACTACTACTACAAGGTTCTACAAAACATAATCAAACTTGCACAAGCGCAGTTACTGCTTACAACAATATGCATAATATAATTGAATCCTACTCGATTTGTTCAACATTAACCATTTTGGCCATCACTTATTACAAGGGTGACCGTGCTGTTCGACACGGGGTTGTTCTGCTGAACAGCTCTGGGGAGAACTGGAAGGTTCTTTTCCTTCCCCCCCCTCGCCTTGTGAGGTAAACCGTGGGGAGCCAGTGGTTTCTGCAGCCCCTGAACTGTTGGCAGCCAGCGGATCTTTCACCCGTTTCTCTTGCAGGACATGTTCCCTGTGGCCTCATCTGCCACCCCGACAGGGAGCACATCCTGTACCCCCTGGGCTGTACGGTGGTGATTCAGCACCTGGACACTAAGAAACAGAGTTTCTTGCATGGCCACGCCGATAACGTGTCCTGCGTTGTCGTGTCCAGGGATGGGATGTACGTCGCTTCAGGACAAGTCACCTGCATTGGATTCAAGGTGGGTAATGCTCTGATTTTAACCGCTTAGTATTGACCAGAGAAATGGGAGTTGGCTTGCCAGTGGTGGGAACACCTTGCGTTTATTTTTTCTTTGGTTGGAAAATAAATACCTGCAATGGGAAGATGTTGAAGGGAATGGGAAATTGTAGTTACTCCATTGCTGGATGTGCCTTTATGTTTTTGTAAAACATGAAGCAGTCTCCCCAGGATTGAGGGATTTTTAGTTCCAGTCCTTTTTATCCAAAGTGTTGTGGGCGTGTCGCAGCCAAAATCTCATTAGACATTAATTAATAAATGCTGGTTTATTTCAAGTGAGACCTGAGTTCCAGAGCAGCTTAGGACTTTCAAAAGCCCTTGACAGGTACCTACCTGCATTTTCAGACCTCTCAAGTTCTTTTCGTTTTATTTTTGCCTATTTGAAAGACCTCAAGACACTTGGAAGGGATCAGGTTTTAGTGCTTTCAGTATTTTAAAACCTAAGTCAAATACTCAGTGTCTCAGGGTAAATGTAGGTGCTGAAATGAAGCAGAGCTACTCAAGTGCTCAGCTGGAATAATGCTTCTTACAGCACCCAGTCTGAAGCCTCTTTGTGTCAGGGGTGCCCAGGGCTGCAGAGAAGCTTGGGCTGGGCTCCTTCGAACAACTTTCCTGCCAGAGAACGTTGTTCTCCCTGATCCTGCGAGTTACAGCTCATGCTCTGCCATCCCCCCCTTCTGCTTTGCCCCGCAGGCAGACGTCATCCTCTGGGATTTCCCAAAGCAGGAGTTACTTGCTCGGCTCTCGCTGCACGAGGGCAAAGTCGAGGGACTCTCGTTCTCGCCCAGAGGCATTTATCTTGTGTCCCTGGGAGGCCAGGACGACGGCAGGTAAGGATTTCCGCTTCTTGGCACAAAATTTTTGACAAGAATCAGATTCTATGGGCGGCCTGAGACGTTTTTCCAGGGAGGGTGGTGAGAGCCTGTCCCGGGTTGGCCAGAGAGGTGGTGGCTGAACCATCCCTGGAGACATCCCAGGCCAGGCTGGACGGGGCTCTGAGCACCCTGAGCTGCTGAAGATGTCCCTGCTCATGGCAGGGGGGCACTGGGGAGCTGGGAAGGTCCCTCCAACCCAAGCTGTTCTGTGATTCTGTATGATGTGAGTCGTGCTCCGCAGAAGGAATCTGATAAATCCACGTAGCCTTGCTTCAGGAGCAGGGGATGTAAACTGCAATTCCACACTTTGGTGACAAGTTTTTTCTTGGGTAGAATCTCTACAAAGTTACTTCTGTTGTGTGTCCTGGTAGGAACAGACTGCAGGACAATAGGCTTTGTCTTGCTTTTGTTTTTTAGTAACTGACTTCCAAGCAATGTCAAAAAGCGAAGCTGTTTCAAGGCTTTCTTCTCCTGCAGGGTGATGGTGTGGGACGTCAGTAAGAGAGAGGCTGTGTGCGGGAGCCCGGCCTCGCCGCGCAGCGCCGGCAATGCCAACGTCGTCATGTGCTCCAGCTGCAGGGACGAGGTGTTTGTCACTGCTGGAAAGTAAGGGTTTGTGGAGAGGAACGAGCAGAGCGAGAGAACCCCTGGCCCTATTTCCTTTGACAAAGAGTCTTTATTGAACTACAAGGAAACTCAAGCAACTGTGTGCTTGTGTTGTTTCTTTTTACTCTGAATGGACTCATGAATACCCGTCAGGTTGTAGCTTTAAGGCATTCCTGCTTGTTCTCCATGTAACAATATGTTTTCAGAGCAGCACACAGGGGCCCACGTGCGTCACTTCTGCTCCTGATAGCAGGATTTTGTACTCAGCATTCCCCGTGCAGTGTTTAACATATTTAGTTGCCAGTGTTTACACAAGAAAAGCAGTCAATGAGTGCCCCTGAACAATGGCTAATTAATGTCGAAACACTGATGTCTTGCCGGTCGTTGGATGATCTCCTGTCCTCACCAGATGTGATGTACAGTTGGTCACTGGCTTGTAACAAAAGTTGTACAAAACGTCGCGTTTTGCAAGGATTTGCGGCAGCGCCCATATATCCAGGCTGACGTTTAAACGCGTTGAGGGCCTGCACCTCCCTGTGCATCAGGGACGGCTTTGGATGCTCTTGGCTGCACTCGCACTTATGAGTGCTCGCCTTTGCAATTTTAGCACTTTGGGAAATGTAAGGGTGACTCTGCTTGAAGATGTGACATCGTCTCTGACATCGTCAATTAAATTGCACTAGAAAAGAGTTGAAAGTGTCCTCACATCTGTTTTTGCTGAAGCCTTAAGATTTTTGATTTACCCGGAAAAAGTTTCCATAAGAGACTTCTCTGATATTGTTCTTTTTCTCCGTATTGAAAGATCAGAATAATGGAGCCTTGTGAAGGCTTTTTACTTCTTGTAGTACTGAAAAAACTTGGAGGTTTCTGCATCTGTGGATTTGATCCCACTCTATTTGTTCTTATAGTTTCACCATTCGAGTGTGGGAACTCGACACAGCAACTAAAACAATCCATCCATCTGAATGCTACGCGGGGCAACTGAGAGGAATCACTGTGTGTGTTCAGGTACGTTTCAGCCAAGATGACTTTGCTAAACTAAGAAACTCTGTACAGACTGGAGAAAACCCACGAGTTTCTCTAATAATGCTGGAAATGTTGGTCCCAAGCGCGTGACGGCAGTGAAGTTCCTCAGCACTGGCCATGGCAGTTGATCTCCCACGGCCTCTGGGAAAGAGTGTTCTGGATGCTCCTCAAGAGAAGCAGCACGTATTACGGTCACGGGCTCCAGCACCCGTATTTTTATGCTTCCAAATATGATCTAGATTTGGTTAGAAAGTGTCTGGCGTTCAGCAGTGTTCTGGATCTGTGCGTGTGATGGAACAGAAACATTGGCTGGGTTCCCCCAGGTGAACTCTTGGCAATCCACTGCACTAAAGCTGTTGATGCAGCCCAGTGTCAGGCGTGGGACACGGGTCTCAGGATCCAGACCGTGATCTCTTTTTCTTTATGCTTTCTTATAGATGACAGACGATGATGGTGATTTTCATCTTGGCACGACGAGTGGAGATGTCCTGAAAGTGAACACAAGCAGCAAGGGGCTGACTGCCTGTGGGCCCCAGAAGAAGAAGTTGAGCATGGTGAGTAGCAGCTCTGTGACTCCAATTCTGTCCTTGTCCTGCTCTTTGTCAGTGACTGAAGGTAGAGCAACCTGCGGGAGAACCATCACAAAGCGGATTCTCAGACTAACGCTTTTCCTGCGCTGTCAGTTCCTTGTGTCTCGGTCTTGATGCTGAAGGCTGAGCCCATTGTCCCGCCTTCGTTGAGCTTCATTTGGCTCAGAATTTGGGTTTTACTTGAATCTCGTGTGTCATCCCACAAACTCTTGTACAATTAATCTGGTAAACGTCACAGAAAGTGAAAAGCAGTAATAAAAATGGAGTAGTTCCTGACTTTTTTGCTTCTTTTAAGAAGATACGAGCTGGAGTGAGACAGAGGACGTTCCTGGGAAGGCTGGTGGAAGCGCTTGTTTGAGAGGCTTTCCCGCACTTACTGCTGTAAGGTCCTATAGTCAGATCTCACAAATGTGTTAAACTGTCTGGACTGAACTTTTCTTTTTGTATTTGTTCCCCATCCCATTCCCCCACTTCCCTTCGTCTTTTTGCTGTTCTGATTCTGCCACTGATGAGGCAGAGATCTTACTGAAAAAGGCAGTATAAATAATGTAATTCAAGAGTTTATTGTAATGTGTATGCACAATTTGGACAAAACAAGGTTGCACAGGGTACATTGATTCTATTGCTTTTTCACTTCTGAGTTCTTGACTTCATAACCCCAAGGGTTTTTTTAACTGAGCTTTTTTTTGTCTCTAATTGGGACTCGTGGGTCTGAGCATCCTCAAGCAGGAGTTATCTCCTGAATAAGGAGCTTCTGACCTGTGGTCGTACAAGAATTCTGCATGCAGGCAGCTGTAATGATAAAACAATCGGCACCAGCTAGAACACTTGTTGTTGATTTCTCGTTGTTTGGTGCTAGAAAAGGCTTCTTGTAGCGTCTCGGTCTATCCCTTGCCTAAGCTGGGATGTGTTTTGCGACTGCGTGAGCAGCACGCCCAGCAGCGAGCAGCAGGGGCAGCGCTGCCGCGGGAGGGCCGGCTGTGCTGGTGGGGATGCCGCGGGGCCGCTGTCCTGCGGGGCAGCAGATCTGCTCTGAGAGCAGCACAAGCCCACAGGGGCTGTAAGAGCAGTTCAGCAGTCGGCCCCAAAGAAAACGCTCCTCTGGGCTTGTTTCTCTCAGCCTCCTGAACTTTGCTTGGACAGGTGCATCCAAACCATGTACGTGCCCGTTCCAGATGAAATATTTATTGCGTTACAAATGCAGGCCCATGTCTCCGGGATAACTTGGACCCACTGAATCCTTTGAAACACAGTTCAATGTTGATCTGTTCCAGAAGGGTGGAGAAGTTATTACTTGTTTTTCCCACTTATATTGTAGGAATGCAAGTAGTTTTTTTCTGTGTCCCTCTTAAAGGACAGGAATGGATGTCTTTTGTTTCCTGCTGGCAATGGTAAGTTCGCTGCAGTTGTGTCCCCGTGTGGGGACACCCGCACTGGCCGCGGTTGAGCCCCTTGTCCGGCTGCCCCCCTGCAGGGCTTTGCGTCCACGCAGGACCCGTGGCTGCTCTGTGCTGTCTCTTAGGCCAAGGTCTTGGTGACTGTCACCTCCCCTTGCAATGCCTGCGTGCTTTGAGTCCTTCTCCATCTCGCAGCACGTGCACCTCGCCCAGAGCCCCTGGTTGAAGCCACCCGAGGGCCTGAACTCCCGTGTCCTCAGGGCTGAGGGAAAGGTGCCAAATGCACTTGAAACAAAACTTCACCAAAAATACACTTCTGAGAGCACTGCTAAAGAAGCCGTCAGGCAGGGTCACGAGCAGGATGCTGTGCCGTTTGGGGGTCCAAAAGAAAAAGCCAAGGCTCAAAGCCAGAGCACAGTCCAGTGCGTACTGTGAGGGGTTTTATCGTAAGGCAGATCCATAGGAACGGCAGTTTGTGGCAGAGACCTTTGGAGCATCATGAGCTTCAGCTGACATGGCTTCTGAGAGTGAAAAGCTGAGGGCAAACAGGCCCCTTGACTGTGCAAGAGGCTGACAAGGTGTTGAGGAGAAGGGAAGATCCAGAAGTGGGTCTCATCACAGCCGCCTGCCAGCCTTGTGGACGAGCCCTGAGCTGGTAGGCGCTAATCTGGCTTCAGCTTGGGTTTGTGACTGTAATGTGGTGGCAGCTTCTTAGGATGTGGCACTGGTCGTTGGGGGAGCCGGGAGAGAAAAGGAGACATTCCCGTTGGATGGAAATAGCGAGGAGTCCTCCCGGTCTCCTCCTTTCCCCTCCCGCTTCAAACAGGCGTTCCTGTTCACAGGCTTTTCGGTCAGACGCGCTCAGCCCCGTCAGCCCTTCTCCTCTTGCTCTCTCCCTCGCTCTTCCCAATGCGCTTCCCTTGTGCCCGAGGAGGGGAATTCACCAGGGCAAACCCGTGTTGCTGCCGTCACTGGGAAGGCGCTGGGACGTTTTTCTCTGCAGTTACTGTCAGTGCCTCGGCCACAGATCCCCTCTCATACTTTCCAGCTCTCTTTCCCAGCTCCGTGCTGTGATTCCCTTTCCGCCCACCCCCTGCACATCTCTGCACACAAATCACGCCTTGTCACTGGACTGTCAACAAGTGCTCGCTGGACACCCGTAGGATCTCGTGTTTTATGGCAGAAATTTCCAGTTGTAGCCTCACCTCCAGTGCCGAAAGAGGTATTTTGCAGATGATTTTTCCCGTCAAAACCACAGCGTTTATCAAAACAAAACTATTTGCATCCTTGTTTCCACACAATTTAGTCCATCCCGTTGCTAACCAAGACATCTTGTGTGTCTTTCTTGAAAATGTACCTTGCATTAGCGCTTGTACCAAAACTTCTCCCCTCCGGAGCCACGCATTGCAATGCTGTCTGTGTTTGAGAACAAACCTCTGCAACCCATGTTCACCAGTTGCACCGGGGAATTACGATCCGGTGGCAAAGCATGAAACTGCAAACCTGGAGTCCACAGCCACCCCACGCCGAGCACATCTGTAAAGGGTTTAGATACTGCGGGGTGAGGAGGCGATTCTATTGAAAACAAGGTGGGGCACCCTTAAAGGAACTTTGCCTTTAGATACATAAGAACGTGTTTATCGTATAGACACGATCTGAAGATTTCTTGGTTTCTGTTTTGAAGAGGAGTGGCAAAATAGTTTGTTATGATGAAGCAACTTGTTTTCCATCTACCTGGAATGAAGTTTAAGTGCCTGTCTCTAAGGTGTATAAAGACTGGAATAAACAGCAGCATTAATTTTGCTCCCTGCCGCGGGCCTGAGGAGCTGTAAGGCACCCGTTGGAATGTGAAGAGGGATGTACAATTGCAAACGCATTTTCAGAAGTAGTTGGAGTGATTTGCATTGTAAAAAGAAATCAATATTGACAGGAGGTGCGCTGGAAGAGTTCACAGAGCGCTCAAGAACTTTGCAAGAGATCCGAGTGGGACAAAGAGCAGGAATCCCTGCAGGAAGGGACCGGGCAGGCTGCAGTTCTGATGGGGTTTTTATTTATAGTCGTACTTGAAAGCGCTGGTTTCTTTGGGTGAGCAGTCAATAATGAACGGAGATATTTTTAACCTCCTACGTTAGACTCTGCATTTCACCTACAAGAGCACTGGCAGCTGTAATCAGATAAACTCCGTAGTCATAGGTTGCATTTGTAATGCTGCCACCTGCCATAACGCTGAACCCAAAGGGCGTCTGAGGTGGAAGATTTTACAGGCAAAACCGCAGACCAGGAGCTCAGCAGCCAGGTGATGGGCCCGTGATAACAGGGGACTCGCCAAACGCTGCCAGCGCCTCGGAGGAAGTTTCCAGAAGCATTGCTCAGAAACCGCTCTGCTTGTGGATCGTCTTTCTAATGCAAAAGAATCCCTTTGTTCTTGTGCGTTTGCTGAGAATATTTGCACGAAACCCGGCGCCGCTGCCGCTGTGAGAATGTGGCAGAAGATCCTCTCCGCAGGTCGTGTTTGTCACCCATCAGGAGACTGCGGATGTGCTGCTGCTGGAGCCGGCGAACGGGGAGCTCAGTGCTGGTGAATCACAGAGCGGGAGAGCATGTGTCAGGTTCTTTTCTGCAGCCCATGGTTATTTGATCCTCAAGTTAAATCGTCTTTAAGCCGATGCGTAGGTAGGTGTGAGGCTGCCTGCATTGCCAGCGCTGGAATGCACAGTAACGCTTACGGTGATTTGGGGTTTTTTCCTTTAAAACGCATAAGCAAGCCTTTAAAAACAACCAATTGCTTCTATTTGCGTGGATAATCGAAGCAAAGTAATTTTCCCAGATTCATCAGACCTCGCCTGTGGCTTTTTCCGTGTCCTTTCTGGGTCTAAACAGCTCAGATGTCCATTTTGTTTTCTCTTCTTTCTTCACTTCTTCTCTCTCCTTCCTTAGACCTTCAGTCCTTTCCGCGAACAAAACCGACACTTTGTGGCTTTGGTTTTTCTAAACCCTCTGAAGGTGTTAAATGCTGAACATTTCCCGGGCTTAGGCCAGATTAATGCTTGAGAAGCACAGGAAGGCTGGGGGTGCTGCTTAGATGTCAGACTTTGAATCCTAAAGCAGCGACATCTGTGTGTGTTCCCCAGTCACAAGTCAAGCCCACGACAGGGGTTTCTTCCTGGGGAATCAATACAGAATTACTCTGAGTCGCCTCTTGGTCGCTCTTTGAGAATTGACTTCTTGGTGCTTTCACAACACTAAATGCTGGAGCTGGGCATTGTTTTTCCCCGAAGAGCCACCACCAAACAGAAATTGTTGTTTTCCCATAATGGCTCGGGCTTAAAGGAGAAACAATCTGAACGTTGCGAACCTGCTGGTGGGATCCCAAGGGCTGGCAATGGTGCTTATGAACCTGGGAGCGGCAAATGCTGCTGGAGTCTGGACTGTGACTTACGGTGTCAGTCCAACAGCTCCTGCCCGTCCCTGCAGGTCTGTCTGGGCGGAACAGCCGCCAGCCACAGGTTCTGCAGGCGCCTCTGGGACGGGAACTTCGTTTTCAGTTCCAGTTTGGTGGCATAAAGCTCCTTTATTTCATGGTTTTGTCCTTTCCATTTCACTCATGCAGAAGTTCGCCCAAGCTCGTAGGGATATTTTCCCAATTTAGAATATCAGGAGAGTCCAGCGTAGGGCAACAAAGATGATGAAGGGAGTGGAGCACCTCCCTTATGAAGAAAGGCTGAGGGAGCTGGGTCTCTCTAGTTTGGAGAAGAGGAGGCTAAGGGGGGACCTTATTAATGTCTATAAATATATAAAAGGTGAGTGCCGTGAGGATAGAGCCAGGCTCTTCTCAGTGGCAAACAATGACAGGACAAGGGGTAATGGGACCAAGCTGGAACACAAGAGGTTCCACTTAAATTTGAGAAGAAACTTCTTCTCAGTGAGGGTGCCAGAGCACTGAACAGGCTGCCCAGGGGGGTATGGAGTCTCCTTCTCTGGAGACATTCAAAACCCGCCTGGACATGTCCCTGTGCGACCTCACCTGGGCGTTCCTGCTCCATGGGGGGATTGGACTGGATGATCTTCTGAGGTCCCTTCCCATCCCAAACATACTGTGATACTGTGATACTGTGATTTAACCCCACAGAAGTCATTTCACTCCTCTGGCAGCCTATCTTGGAGTCTCTTGGTGATTTTCAAGAATTAATCTGTTGTACATGGAACAGTAATATTACTTCACAGGTGGCAGAACTGAAGCAGATCTGACTCCTCTTACACTTGTATTTTGTGGAAGGCTGAGGCTGTTTTCATTTGTTTGGGTGTTTTTTGTTGATTTTGTTGTCATGCATTTTTTTCCTGTAGCCTGGTACTTTATCTACCGAACAGCATTTCTCCTTTTCCAGTGGCTGGCCTCCCGTTGATCTGCTCTGCTCAGTAACAGCAGAAACCCGTGTTGACCATGGGCTGACTCATTTCCAAAGCTTTCCTGTGACAAACGTATTTGATTCCCAATAGGTAGGAGATGGGATTGCACCTTTCAGGCAGAGAGAGAGGCCTGAGACGCAGAGGATCATCCTAAAAAGAGCTGTAGAAAAGACCATTGAATCTGAGTTGTATCCTCTGTTGTTTTCGTGGCTGTTGGATGAAGGACACGCGGAAGGAAAAGCGCGAGTGCCGCTCCACGATGTGGGTATCGCTTGCTGCGATGAGGTCAGGCTCTGTACGTGGTCCCAGCTGCTCTGAAGAATCCAAGATAATGCTGTTTGCTCGCTCCTCGTACTGTATTAGTTCATCTAGACCTGCAATTAATACCTCTTTTCTCCCTTCTCCCTCTAGAGAGCCACTCTTTAGCCCAGGTCAGTGCCAAAACACTGACAAAGCCATATTGGAGTGAGATAAGCACCGCCGTCGGGAGCCCGGTAGAGACTCCGTTGTGCTGTTCAGCGTGGCTGCAGCAGCAAGGAGCCTCTGCTCCCATCCGATTGCGTTTTCATCCTGTTTTCTCCTAGGGAGTCACAGCTTTGCTTTTGCCGAAGACAGGAGGTTTAATAGTCGGCACCGGAGAAGGGACTGTAGCTCTCTGTACAGGCTCAGACTTCCAAGTAAAGAAGTGAGTTTGTAGATGGAAGAATCAGGAGGGGAGAGGTGACAATTCCTCCAAAAGGGTCACGGTATGAGAACCAGTCATTTCTATGGAAAGGCATAATCCAAGTCAGTCTCAGTTTTTCAGTCCTGCAGACACAATACACGGTCTGGTTCCAGCGTCATGAGGTTGGAGCAAACTGAAAATGACTGCGTGCGTTTGCAGGGAAGTGCCCTCTGATCCTTCCTTGGAAATGACTGTTGTTTCCTTTGGAGCAGTAGGAGTCAGATCCTAAATTGATGCCCAGCCAGACAGATTTGTTGAAGTCAATAGAATGATGCTTATTTAGGCCGGGTGAGAAAGAGTAGTAGTTGCCATCTCCAAAAGGGTTTGTTGGGGGTCATGGGATTGTAAAGCAGGGCTCTGCTAATTTGATAGGCACGTGTCTGGAAGTGCTGGAGTATTTGCAAGGCTTTTTTCTGCATACCAGATAGAAAGCTGCAGGCGTCATTTCCCCATACGTGATTTGAAAATTGGGCTCACACCTACTCATTTGGCATTGCTTGAATATCCCCTTCAAGTGTACAGTTCTGCAAGCTTAGCTTTGTACGACTGAAACTATTTCCAGAAGGTCTAAACTGTCTGGAAATATCCTTGAAAGTGGGATATTGAAGTGCACTCGAGCAAGAATATCAACAAAGCTGTTGTTACCTTAGGCCCTGGTGCAGGAAATCAAGTCTCCAAAGCGCTGCCTGTGCCAGCCCTGGCAGAGCAGCAGGTGGGACGGGCAAGATCATGGGAAGTAGGAAACGTGACTGGGAATGGAATGTTAGTCCTGCCCACGCTCTTGCGTCTTGATATCACAGCCTAGTGCGGAGCTTTTTGGGGAAACAGCGACAGTCGAATTCTCGAGAAGCTGGAAAATGAAAGTTCCTCGAGGTCAATGTATGGCCAAACCTTTGCTTTCTTTGCTCAGGAGAATGCGAGTTGAAGGTGCTGTCACTTCCCTGACGTGTAGAGGTCGGGACGACCAGTTCTTTCTAGGGACAAATAAAGGCCAGATGCACCGCAGTGCCTACGCTACATTTAAAGAGGAGCTGGTCGCCGTCTGTCACACTGAAGCCGTCAACGACATTGTTTTTCCTGAGTGAGTATAACGGGCTGGGCTGTATTTGGCTGGTGCAGAAGCTTGAGGAGCTGCCGCTGAGGTCAGGGTGCCTGTGTGCGCAGCTTTGACCACAGGAACCCAGAGCCTGGTACCATCTGTTGGGATGATTGATACGGGCGATGCTGTCACCCGCCCAAAAAACGCCGGGGTGACGGTGAGCAGCTGCTTCAAAGCAGAAGGCAGCAGTTCAGTTGGAGCACTGGAAAAATCACTGATCTGCAGAAAGGATGATAAGGAAAAAGACCTGAATTATTGATGTTTGGGCACCGGCAGGGATGGCAGCCTCCCCCTTTTGTCCCAGGGTCGCTCTGCATTTGTCTTGTGAACGCACAGCAAATGTTCCCTTCCTGGGTAGTAGCATCGTGACTCTTTCTTTTGTTTTTTTAAACCCACAGTGGATCATCTCTCCAGATGGAAAATGGGATTTTGATCCAAATGAACATTTTTGGCGTATTTTTATTGCTTCGCTTCTCGGCCCAGCACAAAGGATCAGATGTCACCGAGGTGCAGGGAGTGCAGGGTGCAGGAAGCGCTCCTCCCTGCCTGCCGCCAGCCTCAAACCCACATCTTCTCATTTAATGAGAAAATCAGGTGGAGCTTTAGGGTGATGTGCTGCTGATACCGCTGATTGACACGCCTGTGTCACAGCCATTAGTGCTGACTGTAAGGACTACAGGACTACATCCTTGCGTAGATGTTTGAACTTCTTATCTGTTGCCTGCTCTTGAACAAAGCCTATTGCTGATGGGGAAATACGGGCTTAATTTCCCTGCTCTGGCTTATTTCAGAATCCTTCACTTGCTGATGTTATCCTGGTTGATAAAGCACCCGTGCAAGCTGGGCTTGAAACAGGCCACACTTGTGTTGTGCCGGTTTTCTCTGTCCTGGTTCATCTTTCTGGGCATTGATGGTGCTGTTGAACAAAAGCTCGCGGTACCTTTCTAGATGTCACTTTCTGTTGCATCCCTAGGACGAGTGGCTTAGAGCTTATTTCAAAGCACTGTGTCCCATGGCTTTTGAAATGCTGCAGGTCTTGTTTTATTCCAACATTTATAACAAGTATATTATGAACAGACTTTGCCATCATTTCTATTGCCTTCAGCGCTGTTGAATGGGAATCATCCAGTAAGCAAGATAACAAATGACATCTTCACAATGTGAGGCTGCTGTTAGTGGCTGATGTTAAACCTGGGCAGTCAGCACTTTTACACCCACTTTTGTGTCTATTCTATATAACGCATGAAGTTGTTTAGAGATTGAATATGGGGAATAAACGTCACAGCTTCAGCAGAAAGAGTTCTTTTAGTTTCCCTTTAACTGTTCCTTAAAATGAATCTTTGAAGAGAACCCAAACCAGGGGAATTTCATGTGAGAAAGGTGATCCTCCAAAAAAGGCCTTTGTCTTAGCCATGGGGATCCCTGTGGGGCAGATCCCAGCTGCAGGTTAGCAAAGCCGAGCTTTGGAGGCCGATTTGAGCTGTGACAAAGCAAGGAGCGTTTCTGTGTGCCCCTCCTCGTTCCCTCTCCTCTCTGAACTCTCCAGGGGACATTCGGACTTGTTCGTTACCTGCTCCACAAACGACATTCGAGTGCGGTACACGCCGGAACGTCTGGAGCGGCTGCGAATCACCGTCCCCAACGTCACCCGCCACGCGGTCGAGGTGACGAGGGACGGCATGGTCATC
This sequence comes from Columba livia, assembly GCF_036013475.1. Taxonomy (NCBI): domain Eukaryota; kingdom Metazoa; phylum Chordata; class Aves; order Columbiformes; family Columbidae; genus Columba; species Columba livia. Next base: position 681,858 of record NW_027043029.1, read on the forward strand.
GTTTCAGGTAATGGTCAGTCCAGAGCAGTGGTTGCTCAACTTAATAAACATCAGTATGTTAAAACGAAGAGAAGATTAACTTGGGAAAGCGTTTAAATGGAGTTCATGGCGACACCCAAAGGCCTCTTTGCTTGCAGCTGGTGCGATGGACTTTGCTGGCAGCCCCGCTGTCCTGGTGCTGCAGTTGCGGTGAGGGTAGAAGGCAAGGGCTGGAGACCTTGCTTTGGATCAGTGAATTCCGGCAATCCAGAATGCGGTTCAGTCTTATTTAAATTACCTAATTCTAAAATATCAACCTTGTTGTGTGCAGCAGCTTCACCTGTGATGTATGTAGAGCACATTTGCAGAAAGCCGCCGTCCATCGCCATGTGCAAGTTGCTGACACAGGGACTCCTGCAGTCCTAGAGCAGCCGTGCAGCCTCCCCATGGTTACCAAACCGCTTTGTCCACAGCCAGAATCCAAAAGCAATTCCATTTCAACAGTGTGTTTGGGACCGTAGCTCTGCGGGCTCATCTGCAGTACAGTGGTTTTCACGGGTATGCTGGTGATCTAGCAGCGTGGGCCTTATGTGGGAACTTCTTTATAAAAAGGGGTTGGTTTGGAAAGGAAAGAGCGACAACAGTGTGAGGAAAGTCTGTGCGCCCGGGCAGTCTCTTTCTTTCTGTTCATCAGCTTGGAATGACGGGAAAATCCGCGCCTTCGTGCCCGCTACGGGAGAGCCAATGTACGAGATCAACAACGCCCGTAACCTGGGAGTGACGGCAATTGCTGCGACCAGCGACTGCAAACAGATCATTAGCGGAGGAGGTGACGGGCAGGTCATTTGTGCTTCAAAACCTGGAGCAGCTTCGTGCGCTCATCACAGGGCCTGCGAATTGCCTGGAAGTGCTCAGTCAGAACGGGAGCTGTTCTGAGCTGCCGCTTGAGCCAAGGGCTGAGTTCAAAGAGATCAGCTTTTGAGATGTGCTGTTGTTCTCAGAGGGCATCATGTAAAACAGTGCCCCGATTTCTTCTGGCATGGCCGTTTTGGAAATCCTTCTAATGCAGAATATGCTCTTCATCCTTTTTGTTCATTTGTCTCTCCCCTCTATTTGGCTGTATTTGTGCAGCTGGGACAGAATTACAACTAAAGGTTGGTTAAGCAGAAAGGAGAACCGCAGGGGCGCACTTGCAGTACTCGTTGGGAACACAAAAAAGCTGCTCTGCGATGCCAATGGTTCTGTCAGAATCAGTCCTCAGGAAGCTGTGACTTCAGGGTTGCTGAAGGGATCGGGATGCTCTGAGCTTTGAGCAAGTGGCAACTGGACATCCAGATCCCTTCGGGAACTCGGCATCAGCCTCGAAAGCGTGGAAGGTCAGCTCTTCTCTGCCTTTGATGCCCGTGTCGAAATGTCTAAATTTTCCCTGGGATTTGGCCTTAGTGGAATGTCGAGGTGAACAGACATTGCAATGTTTGGCACTAGTGGGACAGGACGTGCAAGGTGTGAAGGATCAAGGCCTCAAAGCAGAAAGATTTTGGCTGTTACCAGCACAGGGAAAAGAGGTGCTTTCAGGCACGTGTTTCACATCGAAGCTTTAAAGAGCTGTTTTGTATTTCCTTCCTGGCATTCTCTGTAGGAAAAAGAGCGGGTAGCTCCTTTCTATTTCATTGCAGCAGCTTTGTGCTTTGATCTTGAAAGCACCACTGGCAATAGATCGTGGATTGGGTGGTTTTTCCTGATCAAGAGCTGTGTAAAATGAAGCATGGGAGAGCGGGCACTTGGCAAAACCAAGGCCTGGGGTTGATGGCCACGAATTCCTGAAGCAAGTGGATTACACTGTGGAGAACTCAGTTGAGCTTCACAGGTCAGCTGCACCAATAAACCACAGGCCAATGGAGACGGTTGGGACTGAGCTGCTGTAGGTGTTGGCAGAGAAAGGCAGAGTTCAGGAAAGCTCCTCCTGAGCTCCGGCAGGACCAGCTGGTGCCAGAGCAGATGTGTGTTGCTGATTTTCAGGTGAGGATCTGGAATATTGGTGAGAAAACCCAGAAGCTGAGGGAAGTTCTGAAGGAGCACAGAGGTGCCGTGTCCTGCATCAAGACTAATAAGAACGACAAAGAGGGTGTCACAGCCAGCCTGGACGGAACGTGCGTCATCTGGGATCTTGAGTAAGGCGACAGATTAGTATTGCGAAGGCACTTGGAGTGCTGGTAATATCTGTAGGGTCACTGTGCCCGGTTTGGGACACCACATAGCGAGGAGGAGTGGAAAAAGAGCATTAAGAGATGAAAACTTCTAGAAAGAACAATTGGGTCAGGGAATGTAGAACCTCCAATTCGAGAAGCTTTTCAGAACAGCTCAGACAAACCTTTGTCTGCGGTTGTTTTCCTGTGCGGGATCCTGCTTGGCCAAGGTGGAGCGGGTGAGTTCCCAAGTTTGCCACTAGCTCTGTTTTCCAGAACTTTGTGAGTCGTGTCGAGCTCTTGCGGATCTGCAGACTTTCTGCACTGGGGTAAGGCCGAGGACACCTTGGCATAGGGAACAGCACCTGGAAAGCATTCTGGGTTTAAACATTTCATTTCGTACGACAGCAGATCAAGAGTCCTACAGGGCAGCTGTGATGGAAACAGAACTGATAGCCTAACGGGCTTCATGGAACCCTGAACTCAGAGCAGTGCCTGAGAATATCCAAGGAGAGAGATCTGATGTACAGCACAGGCAGAGACATTCCAGGCAGGCAAAGTTTGGGTTTAGACGCTGTTGCTCTGTCTCATTTTGGGGTGTTTTGCAGGCGTTACGTGAGAAAACAAATGATCCTAGACAACTGTTGAGGGTTAAGATTGTGGGGTGACAATAAAACCCTGGCAGATGTATTGTTAACCCCCTCTCCCCCCCCTCACTTCCCCCTCCCTCTTCCCCCTTTTCACTAAGGAGAGGCGATTGGGAGGAAAAGAAGCACAGAGAGAAGAGAGTTGGAAAAATTAAAGATGTTTTACTAATGCTACTAATAAGAATAGAGAAAATAATACAAAATATACAAAACCAATCTTGAAAGTCTCAGCAACTGCAGAGCCGGCAACCAAAGTCCTGGACTGGACTCTGCAGCCAACCGGAGCTGGATTCAGTCTGTCACTGGCCTCAGTTCGCAGGGACGACTAGCAAGGTCCTCTCCTAATGTCGGCCATAAGCAGAAGGGAAAAGCAAAGGCAAAAGGGAAAAGGGACGAGATCCTCGTGATCTCCCACTTTATATGAAGTATTCACGTGAATCGAATGTTATACACAGTTGGTCAGTTTCTTGGTCACTTGTTTCTCGTCGCCCCTCTTGCGAGATGTCCATCCGTGCTTATCAATAAGTTTGCATTCCATTGCTAGGTTTACCAAAACATGTGTCTGGTTCTCCAGGAAAATGCAGTTAATATGAAGCTTTAGCTGACAGGCAAATTCACTGAAAGAGAAACTTGTTTTTAACAAAACAAGGACAGTTGTTCTAGCTGCAAAGGCCAGGCCAGCGTTCATGAGGGAGCAAGCGATGAGCACATTTCCTGGTCGGCAGCCGCTGGCTCGTGCCAACGGTCAAGAGAGGCAGAAGAAATCCCTTCAGAACAGCTCCCTCTCAAAAGACATCCTTCTGCTTGATGAACCGCAGGGAAAGGCGTCCTAAACCAGGCACTTTGACCTTGTTTTCAGCCCAGGTTCCCAGTGCTGGTGCACTCGTGAGCCAGTCGCTGCACATCTGCCACCAAGGGGAATCGCCTCCGAGGCCAACTGTGCCGTGGGGAAAGGAAAGGGTGAAACGTGGGGAGAGTTTGATTTAGTGCACAACACGGATAAAGCCATTCTCTCTGCCATTAAAACTGAGGGTGTTTAATTCAGTGAAATGAGATTTCATTCCCCATGACCTGTGCGATTGTCTTTTGAATCTGGGCACGGGCTGCAGTGACCTGCCACAACATTTGAGGTGTCAGCAGCTGCACTGTGGGTGGTAAAGTGGGAAAGGCAGGAGGGAGCCTCAGCATCTCCCATCCCGTGGATGACTTCATCACAAAGGACCAGGGCGGCGCCCGCTGGCTCCTGGGGCGGCTGTTGCCGGGCAACAGAGACACTATATTGTCCCCTGTCACCTGTGCCCCTCGCCCATTTGGTCACTGGCCGTGGTGGGATCACTTGCCGTGGTGGGATCACTGTGGTGGTGGACTCATTTTGGCAGTTGGATCGCTTTTGGTGGTGGGATCACTACTGGTGGTTGCATCACTTTTGGTGGTTTGATCGCTTTTGGTGGTTGCATCACTTTTGGTGGTGGGATCACTTTTGGTGGTGGAATCGCTTTTGGCGGTTGAACCGGTTTTGGTGGTTTGATCACTTTCGGCACTTGGATCGCTTTGGTGACCGGATCGCTTTCATCACTCGGATTGCTTTCGGCACTTGGATCTGTTTTGGTGACTGATCGCTTTCTGTGGCAAGAAGGAGCAGGAGAAAGGCTGCTGGCTGCCCATCCCTCCAAGATCACCTCCGGACAGAAAAGCTCCCGTCTTCCCACATCAGGCTCCGTGTTTTCCGGCAGAGCAGCAGCGATGGCCACACTCGGTCTGCTGGAGATGCTGAACGCCGCCATCGGGACACCCAATTTGGGGGTTGTTGACTTCGTGGCGCTTCACAAGTTGCTCGAGGCCATCATCGGGCAGCTGGGCCAGCAGCAGCTGTCTGTCCTGGAGCCAGGGCAGAGCCCGGCCCCCGGCCTGGCAAAGGACCAGGACAGCAAGGAGCAGCCTGGCCAGGAGAAGGAGGAGGACGGAGCCCTGGGCACAGGGCAGCAGCTCTGGAAACCAGAGGAGCAGCTGGAGGGGACCGGGAGCAACTCCGAGGTCTCCTCCATGGCCAAGGAGCTGATGCCAACAACAACCGAAGAGGAGGAGAGAGCCGTCTCCAAGGTAGATGCTCTTGCTGGTCCCTGGGTGCTCCCCCACGAGACGCCCCCTCCTCCGGGCTCCGCGCTGCCGTCGTGCCGCCCTCAGCCCAAGGGCTGGGTTAAGCCCGAGCTCCCGCAGCAGAGCACAGCGGGGCCCAGGTCCCCAGGGACCCTCCCCTGGGCTCACCCCCCACCCGCTCTCCCAGAAAAAGGCTTCGCTCCAGCACCTGTGGGAGGAGATCAGCAAGTTTAAGGAGGCGCAGTGCGGCCTGGCAGAGGACGTGCGGGCCATGCAGAAGGCGCACTCTGGCATGGCAGAGGACATGCGGGAGATGCAGGAGGCCATGCAGAAGGCGCATTCTGGAATGGCACAGGACATGCGGGAGATGCAGGAGGCCATGCAGAAGGCGCATTCTGGAATGGCCCAGGACATCCAGGAGATGAAGGAGGCGCATGTCGGCCTGGCAGAGGACATGCATGCCCTGCAGGAGGCGCATTCCGGCCTGGCCGAGGACATCCAGGAGATCCAGGAGACGCTTGGCCTGGTGAGCATCCCCTGGTGCCCCGGGAGGGAGCTGGGCCCTCGTCCCTCCCCGCTCCTGCTGCCCTGTCACACTGTGCCCGTGCCCCACGGCCATCGGTGTCAGCAGCGTGAAGGGCAGCAGGAGGGAAGAGTGGGAAGGGTGTCCCAGGAGTTGCTAAGGCACTTTTGAACTAGAGAGCCCTCAAAACAGATCCAGGGGAGGGGAGGAGGGGAGATAAAGCTCTGCCCCTGCAATTCAGCCACGGCCCCCAGGCACAGCCCTGCCCAGCGTCCCTCTGTCTCCTGCCCCAGTTCATTTGGGGATACTCTTTAAATCCCGCTCCCACATCTGAACGGGTGTCCCTCTCCTCGCCCAGCTCCAGGGGAAGCCCCAGGACGCTGCCGGGCTGCGCAGGGACAGGAGGCGGCTGTGTCCCCCGCTCCCTCGGGGACACCAGCCCTCCTGCCTCGGGGCACAGCCTGTGGGGTGGGGTGCTGGGCAGTGATGCTGCGGGTCCCATCCCTGGATGTCCCATCCCCCCAGCTCCATGGCTGGGCTGACCCCGTGATCCCTTTGCATTTGGGCTCTCATGTTCAACACGAGTTTGGCCCTGTGAGATGGTGGTTTGGGGACAGGGACTGGGGACATGGCGGGGGGTTCTGGGGTCTGTCCTCATGGCTGCCCAGCTGCCAGTAAACGTGCTGCCCTTTGCCTCTTCTTCCCAGGAGGGCGGTGGGGGCCAGTCTGCCCCTGCTGAGCCCACCCAGGTGGCCATGGACAGCCAGGCCAGGAAGAGCTCAGCACTGGGGCCGAAGGGACGTGGGACACGGCCTGGGATGGAGACCGGCAAGGGGACTGCAGGGTCTGGCTCCCCGGGGATGCGAGCAGGGACACAGGGGGAACCAGCGACCCCTGCGAAGTTGTCAGGCGCTCCCTCTGATCACACGAGGTCTATTGGTGCCGGCGCCACCACCCCGGGGATGCAGGCAGGATCCCGGGGCACCCAGGCCAGCACCTCGGGGCTGGAACCAGGATCACGGGGCACCCAGGCCAGGACCTGCCTGGGGACACAGCCAGGGGCCCCTGATGCCCAGGCCAGCACCTCGGGGATGCAGCCAGGATCCCCTGGGACCCACACCAGCACCCCTGGGGTGCAGCCTGGGTCCTCCAGCTCCCAAGCCACCATCCCAGGGGATGCCCAAGAGCCGGCCAAGCCCTGGGGCTCCACCAGCACCTCCAGCTACGAGTCGGAGATGCGGGAGGTTCTCTCCCAGGTTGGGCAGCTCGGCCACCTCTGCACTGGTCTGAAAGAGCAGGTGGAGCAGCTTAAATCTACCAAAGCAGAACATGAGGATCTTGAGAACTTGCGCCGGCTCTTCCCGAAGGGAGGTGAGAGCACGGGAGGACTGGCGGGGGTTGTTTGGCGTGGGGTCACCCTGGGTCAGGGGCTCGTCATGCTCAGAGACCCCCTCACCGACAGCACATCCCCTTGCACCATGTCCCTCTAGGCCGGGAGAGCATCACCAGCATCCTGGCCGACCTCAGGTGCCAGGTGTCCTTCCTACAAGACATGGCCAGGGCCCTCCGCGGGGAGGAGGAGAAGGTGAGCCGGCAGCAGTCCCCGAGGGGCTGCGGGGATGCCAGTTTGGGCAGGGAGGGGGCAGCCGAAGGGTCCCCGTGCCGGAATGACACAGGGGGCTGTGCCCTCACCGCCCCCACTGCCGTTCCCAGATCAGCAAGGTGGAGGATGCTCCCAGAAAGACGAGGGGGGCTGGAGCCGGCAGAAAAGCAGCCGGCAGCGGCCAGATGACCCGACAGCCGCGGTAAAAGGATGGGAGAGGGTTTCCTACCCCGCAGGGCTGCGAGGGATCCTGGGGTCTGGGAGCATCCCAGTTTGGGGGCCGAGGGACACCCCCACGAAGGCTAAGCCTGCCCCTGCCCCCATCTCGCTGGCCAGGCCCAAGGGACAGAAGGTCAAGGCAGAGCAGAAGGAGCTGGGGAAGCAGCCGGAGCCGACCCAGGCCGAGCTGGAGCAGTTTGCGGCCAAGTACATGAATAAGTTGGTGATGGAGACAGCGCAGCAGCTGCAGGCAGAGGTGAGGCCCGGGGGCAGCGCTCCCAGCCCCCGCTGGCTCGGGGGGAGTCCTGGCGGGGTCCCGGCCACGTCCCCTGGCTGGATGGGGCCATGGAGCCTCCACGGCACCTGGGCTTGTGGGCGGCATCCAGCCCGGCTCAGAGCTGATTCCTCCTCCCCTGCCAGCAGGTGGACGAGCCGAGGGCGACGGTGCAGAGCGGGGGACACGAGCACGCAGGGTGCCACTTCTGCAGCCCGGACACCAGGGTGCTGCTGGGGAAGCTCCTCCAGCGCTGCGAGAAGCTCGAGGAGCAGGTGGAGTCCCTGGCCCAGAAGGCGGGCGGCAAGGCGGACAGTTATCCAAAGTGGAGGAGACAGGTAAGGAGATGCGGTGTAGGGGGCTTGAGCTGCCAGGACCCCCCAGGCATTTCTGCTTTGCTCTAACGTGGGGGAGCCCCTCGCTGCCCCCCTAATTGGCTTGTCGGAGTCAGCAGCGCGGAAGGGAATTAAAGCCTTGGAGCAAATGTCCTGCTTGCCCTGAGGGCCCGTGGCCATCAGCCAAAATACCCTGGGTCTGCCCCCGTGGGGCAGCCACCCCCTTGCTCAGCACCGCCTTGTCCTCTTAGTCCCTGCAGCAGGACGAGCAGCTCAAGTGCCTCCAGACCAGCATCGTGCAGCTCCAAAAAGGCTACGAGAAGTTCGGCTCGGACCTTGCAAACCTGCAGCAGGATCGCCAGCAGGAGCAGAATGACGTCAAGGTGGGTGGCTGTGACGCGCAGGCAGAGCCCAGGCTGGGACCCCAAGGGGTCTGTCCCCCTGCCACCCTGCTCGCAGCCCTGCACAGCTTCCCCATGCCTTTCCTGGAGGTTTCTGATGGGGTGGGGAGGCAGGGGGTGCTCGGCTGGCCGGGGGCAGCTCCGACCCTGCCGTGGCATCACGGGCTGCTGTCTGCCTTGGAAGGCTCTGTCCCAGGCCCTGGGGAGGCTGGAGAAGAAGCAAGCAGACAAGGAGGAGCTGCTGGTGCTGGGAATCGATGAGGTACGGGCTCAAGGGGCCCCGGTGCCAGTCAAGGGTGTCCCGGGCAGGGTGACAAACACCCCTTGTCCCTTGGGTGCCGGCTGGCAGAACCAGCCAGGGGGAGGGAGGATTTCTAGCCCGGCTGCAGGTCCCTTGCCAGGTCCCTCTGTGACCCCGAGTCCCTTCGGCTGGTGGGACCAACGCCACGGGGGTGATGGGGTGAACAGGACCACGTAGCCACTTCCCCTCTCCTGTTGTCTCTGCATCCTGTCCCCACCGCTCTCCTGCCTTTCCCTGTTGCTAGAAAGCAGACAAAGCCGCGCTGGCTGACAAAGTCAGTCGCAGCCAGCTTGAGGCGTGCGTGGAGCGGCTGACCAAGATGATGGAGGAGGTGACGAGCCGGGTGACGGGCCAGGAGAACGGCTGGCTCCAGTTCCAGAAAGAGCTGCAGAGACAGATGGACTGCAAGGTGAGGGCTCGTCCCCTCCACGCAGCACTGGCACCTTGGGGCCTGGCAGCCTAAGGCAGCATCCTTGCGAGGGTCCCCCCTCCCGGCTGTGCCCCCGGGGACCGCCATGTCCCATCCTGGGGTAGCTGGCTGAGGGTGTCACCCGTCCACAGCTGGACCGCCGGGAGCTGGGGGCGTTCCGGAAGCAGCAGGAGGAGCGGTGGAAGAGCCTCAGCGGGCAGCTCCAGGAGCAGGCGCTGCAGGCAGAGCGTGACAATGCCGCTGGGATTAGGAAGTGAGTGCCATGGGGACAGTGGCGGCTTTGGCAGTGCTGGCCCTGTTCCTGCTGGCTGTCCCGGCTCGTGCCGGTGTGGTACCTGGCGTGGGAGCCATGTGGGCAGCGCCCCTGGGGATGCTGAGCAAGTGGCTCTGCCTTGTGCTCCTGCCAGCTGCAGCTTCGCAGCGATAGAGGCGGCACAATGAGGGGCACGTGTGGGAGGAGCCCTCCTCAACCAGTCTTGGGGGGTGGGTGCAGAGGCTTTTTGTGGCTGGTGTGCAGGTGGGGCTGTGCCCCCCAGGAGCTCCCCAGCCCTTTTCTCCCCCCTCCAGGCAGCTGCTGCCTGGTTTCCATTGCCTGTCCTGTGACCGGCCCCTCAACATGCTGGCGCCTGGACCGTGAGTAACTGCCCCCCGAACAGGGAGCACCCCCCGACCCCTCCCTGGCGTCGAGTGACACATGGGGTGCCACCTGCCGGGCCCTGAGCACCCCCATGTCCTGTCCCACAGGGAGCGGACGGGCGAGTGCAGATACCCCACTGTTCCGCGGAGCTGCGGGGGCCCACACACCGTCACGCCCCCGCGCTTCCAGCCCCAACCGCCCAGCACCCCACGGCCGTCCCCATCCAGCGCCCGCCGCCCCAACAAGGTAGGGATGACAGAGGTGGGGAGGGGGATGCTGAGCCTGCGGGGGGATCTGTGCCTCAGTTTCCCCGGGGAGAGCTGGCTGGGGGAGGGTTGCTGGGGGATGCGGAACGGGGCCCCGTGTTTGGGTCACACTCTCTCCCCTTCCCAGAAGGACGCGATGCAGCTGTCGGGCCAGGACGGCACTGATGGGAAGCGGCAGGACGAGCAGCTCTCCATGATGGGGGGCTCTCAGCTGCCCACAACACCAACGGCCACCCCAGAGACCTCGACCTCGAGGAGCCAGAAAAGTATGGCCCTGTCAGGGCACCGGGGGGCAGAGGACACCCCGCTGTCTGGGGGGACGGGTCTGTGCCCACAGCTGGGCAGGGTTGGACGGGGGTCTGGGCTCTGGGCTGGGCTGTGGGGGCAGCACTGGCTGCTGGGGCAGCCGGTCCCTGTGGTGGAGCTGGAGGGAGCTGGGGGGACATGTGGGGTGGTGCTGGGCAGTGTGGGACAACAGCCTGTGTGCTTCAGGGTGGGGGCAGGACCCTGTTGGTGGGTGTCTGTGGCTGACCCTGCCCCTCGCCCCCAGGCACCGCCTCCCCGCTGCTGTTAGCCGTGCTGAAGCGCCGACCAGCCTCATCTCCCGGACGCCTCACCCAGGCACCGAAGCTGCTGCCGCCCATCCAGCCCCCCCGCAGCGAAACAACCCCCTGACAGCCGGGCAGGACGGGGGTCCCGGCCCCGGTCCCACCGCCCCGGGCGCTGAGCAGGCAGCGGCTGCAATAAATGGCGATGGGCAACCAAGCGCCGGTGTGGTCTGAGTGGGGGTCCCTGGGGCAGGATGGCAGAAAGCCCCCTGTGTTTGCTTTTCCAGGAGAAAAATAAGTGCTAAAAAGGCGCTTTGGGGTGCCCAGGTGGATCCAGTGGTATCCAGGGTCCCCAGAGGGAGCACGGGGAGCAAACCAGTGGGCACCAGGGCAGAGCCAGCAGAGGCCCATCCTGCACCCCGGCTGGGGCTGAGGTGTCCATGGGCTTCAGAAGCACCCCTGGCACTAACTGGGGGGACGGGGTGAGGGGGCAACCAGGGGGCTGTGCAAGAAGCCGGGCTGGCTGTCGGCAGCCGGAGGAGGGGAGCGCTTTGCTCTGGGTCGGGGGATCCAGAACTGGGGGGACGCAGCAGCTTCGTGCCCCGCCCCGGGGTGCCCACAGCCGCCGTGTCGCAGCGCTTTGCAGTCGCAGGAAAGCACCGGGCAGCTCGAGTTGATGGGCGCTCAGTTTCCCCAGCCAGGCGATGCCGGCGGTGCCAGCCCAGCCACCCAAGGCCCTACAAGAGACAAGGGCTGTTCATAGAGCCAAGCAAAAGTGTGGCCCGTGGGCAGGGGAGCTGCCAGCCCTGCCTGCCCTGCCTGCACAGGCAGGAGGAAAGCCCCTGAGCAAACCTCCTGCATCCCAAAACCGGGGATGCTCAGCCCAGCAGAGCTGGCACTCTGCACTCTCCAACTGAAGCGGAGCAGCTGAGACCGGGGAGTGGACCAGACATGTCCCTGATGGAGCCACGTGCCAGGGGGTTCCCACCAGCCCCCCAAGGGCAGTGTGTCACGGAGAGTCCTCGCAGCTTCATTTAAGGGACAACAGAGTCCAAAACAACTTTCATTAAACCGGCGAGGAACAGGGTTTTAGCACTCCAAAGTGACTTAAATAAAGGTTCGGATATCAGCTGAGGAAAATTATTTGAGGGGCAGCAACTGATACAACCAATCAGGCGGTGCACAGCGTGCACACACGGGGCTTCACTCAAAACAAATGCCGGAGCTGGCCCTGAGTCCCGGAGAAGTACACACTTGCCTAACACGGCGCGGGATTGTTTTAAAGAGATAAAGTACGCGTGCAAATGCGCACGGAAAGTTACTCGTGCATATGTGCACGGGAGGAAAATACACCCGCGATTCCGCGAGAGTCAATTTATACGCGCTCAAATGGAGCGCGGAAAGTTATACGTGCATATGTGCACGGAAAGTATAAATATACTCGCAATCCTGCGAGAAGTTTTACTTACACCCGTGGCGGTGTCAGCATTCAGGACACAGAACCACGGGCGTAGTTATATGCGGTGCTTTATTTCAGCGCTGGGAAACCAGGGGCTCGCACCCAAAGCTGGTTCCGACCACTGATTCAAACTTCACCATTTTATACAATTTGGTTACATACATATTCATTGAAGTTACAACGTGTATATTGCATATTCATTAGGTTACACAATTATTTCACAATATCAGTTGCAACACCTTGGAACTACTCTAAGCATGCGCAGTGTCCTCTGGTGGTCGTTCAGGGGTCGTTCCTGACAGCGCAGGAAAAGCGTTAGTCTGAGAATCCGCTTTGGGATGGTTCTCCCGCAGGTTGCTCTACCTTCAGTCACTGACAAAGAGCAGGACAAGGACAGAATTGGAGTCACAGAGCTGCTACTCACCATGCTCAACTTCTTCTTCTGGGGCCCACAGGCAGACAGCACCTTGCTGCTTGTGTTCACTTTCAGGAGATCTCCACTCGTCGTGCCAAGATGAAAATCACCATCATCGTCTGTCATCTATAAGAAAGCATAAAGAAAAAGTGATCACGGTCTGGATCCTGAGACCCGTGTCCCACGCCTGACACTGGGCTGCATCAACAGCTTTAGTTCAGTGGATTGCCAAGAGTTCAACTGGGGGAACCCAGCCAATGTTTCTGTTCCATCACACGCACAGATCCAGAACACTGCTGAACGCCAGACACTTTCTAACCAAATCTAGATCATATTTGGAAGCATAAAAATCCGGGTGCCGGAGCCCGTGACCGTAACACGTGCTGCTTCTCTTGAGGAGCATCCAGAACACTCTTTCCCAGAGGCCGTGGGAGATCAACTGCCATGGCCAATGCTGAGGAACTTCACTGCCGTCACGCGCTTGGGACCAACATTTCCAGCATTATTAGAGAAACTCGTGGTTTTTCTCTAGTCTGTACAGAGTTTCTTAGTTTAGCAAAGTCATCTTGGCTGAAACGTACCTGAACACACACGCTGATTCCTCTCAGTTGCCCCGCGTAGCATTCAGATGGATGGATTGTTTTAGTTGCTGTATCGAGTTCCCACACTCGAATGGTGAAACTATAAGAACAAACAGAGTGGGATCAAATCCACAGATGCAGAAACCTCCAAGTTTTTTCAGTACTACAAGAAGTAAAAAGCCTTCACAAGGCTCCATTATTCTGATCTTTCAATACGGAGAAAAAGAACAATATCAGAGAAGTCTCTTATGGAAACTTCTTCCGGGTAAATCAAAAATCTTAAGGCTTCAGCAAAAACATATGTGAGGACACTTTCAACTCTTTTCTAGTGCAATTTAATTGACGATGTCAGAGACGATGTCATATCTTTGAGCAGAGTCACCCTTACATTTCCCAAAGTGCTAAAATTGCAAAGGCGAGCACTCATAAGTGCGAGTGCAGCCAAGAGCATCCAAAGCCGTCCCTGATGTACAGGGAGGTGCAGGCCCTCAACGCGTTTAAACGTCAGCCTGGATATATGGGCGCTGCCGCAAATCCTTGCAAAACGCGACGTTTTGTACAACTTTTGTTACAAGCCAGTGACCAACTGTACATCACATCTGGTGAGGACAGGAGATCATCCAACGACCGGCAAGACATCATTGTTTCGACATTAATTAGCCATTGATCAGGGGCACTCATTGACTGCTTTTCTTGTGTAAACACTGGCAACTAAATATGTTAAACACTGCACGGGGAATGCTGAGTACAAAATCCTGCTATCAGGAGCAGAAGTGACGCACGTGGGCCCCTGTGTGCTGCTCTGAAAACATCTTGTTACATGGAGAACAAGCAGAAATGCCTTAAAGCTACAACCTGACGGGTATTCATGAGTCCATTCAGAGTAAAAAGAAACAACACAAGCACACAGTTGCTTAAGTTTCCTTGTAGTTAAATAAAGACTCTTTGTCAAAGGAAATAGGGCCAGGGGTTCTCTCGCTCTGCTCGTTCCTCTCCACAAACCCTTACTTTCCAGCAGTGACAAACACCTCGTCCCTGCAGCTGGAGCACATGACGACGTTGGCATTGCCGGCGCTGCGCGGCGAGGCCGGGCTCCCGCACACAGCCTCTCTCTTACTGACGTCCCACACCATCACCCTGCAGGAGAAGAAAGCCTTGAAACAGCTTCGCTTTTTGACATTGCTTGGAAGTCAATTACTAAAAAACAAAAGCAAGACAAAGCCTATTGTCCTGCAGTCTGTTCCTACCAGGACACACAACAGAAGTAACTTTGTAGAGATTCTACCCAAGAAAAAACTTGTCACCAAAGTGTGGAATTGCAGTTTACATCCCCTGCTCCTGAAGCAAGGCTACGTGGATTTATCAGATTCCTTCTGCGGAGCACGACTCAAATCGTACAGAATCACAGAACAGCTTGGGTTGGAGGGACCTTCCCAGCTCCCCAGTGCCCCCCTGCCATGAGCAGGGACATCTTCAGCAGCTCAGGGTGCTCAGAGCCCCGTCCAGCCTGGCCTGGGATGTCTCCAGGGATGGTTCAGCCACCACCTCTCTGGCCAACCCGGGACAGGCTCTCACCACCCTCCCTGGAAAAACGTCTCAGGCCGCCCATAGAATCTGATTCTCGTCAAAAATCTTGTGCCAAGAAGCGGAAATCCTTACCTGCCGTCGTCCTGGCCTCCTAGGGACACAAGATAAATGCCTCTGGGCGAGAACGAGAGTCCCTCGACTTTGCCCTCGTGCAGCGAGAGCCGAGCAAGTAACTCCTGCTTTGGGAAATCCCAGAGGATGACGTCTGCCTGCGGGGCAAAGCAGAAGGGGGGGATGGCAGAGCATGAGCTGTAACTCGCAGGATCAGGGAGAACAACGTTCTCTGGCAGGAAAGTTGTTCGAAGGAGCCCAGCCCAAGCTTCTCTGCAGCCCTGGGCACCCCTGACACAAAGAGGCTTCAGACTGGGTGCTGTAAGAAGCATTATTCCAGCTGAGCACTTGAGTAGCTCTGCTTCATTTCAGCACCTACATTTACCTGAGACACTGAGTATTTGACTTAGGTTTTAAAATACCGAAAGCACTAAAACCTGATCCCTTCCAAGTGTCTTGAGGTCTTTCAAATAGGCAAAAATAAAACGAAAAGAACTTGAGAGGTCTGGAAATGCAGGTAGGTACCTGTCAAGGGCTTTTGAAAGTCCTAAGCAGCTCTGGAACTCAGGTCTCACTTGAAATAAACCAGCATTTATTAATTGATGTCTAATGAGATTTTGGCTGCCACACGCCCACAACCCTTTGGATAAAAAGGACTGGAACTAAAAATCCCTCAATCCTAGGGAGACTGCTTCATGTTTTACAAAAACATAAAGGCACATCCAGCAATGGAGTAACTACAATTTCCCATTCCCTTCAACATCTTCCCATTGCAGATATTTATTTTCCAACCAAAGAAAAAATAAACGAAAGGTGTTCCCACCACTGGCAAGCCAACTCCAATTTCTCTGGTCAATACTAAGCGGTTAAAATCAGAGCATTACCCACCTGGAATCCAATGCAGGTGACTTGTCCTGAAGCGACGTACATCCCATCCCTGGACACGACAACGCAGGACACGTTATCGGCGTGGCCGTGCAAGAAACTCTGTTTCTTAGTGTCCAGGTGCTGAATCAGCACCGTACAGCCCAGGGGGTACAGGATGTGCTCCCTGTCGGGGTGGCAGATGAGGCCACGGGGAACATGTCCTGCAAGAGAAACGGGTGAAAGATCCGCTGGCTGCCAACAGTTCAGGGGCTGCAGAAACCACTGGCTCCCCACGGTTTACCTCACAAGGCGAGGCGGGGGAAGGAAAAGAACCTTCCAGTTCTCCCCAGAGCTGTTCAGCAGAACAACCCCGTGTCGAACAGCACGGTCACCCTTGTAATAAGTGATGGCCAAAATTGTTAATGTTGAACAAATCGAGTAGGATTCAATTATATTATGCATATTGTTGTAAGCAGTAACTGCGCTTGTGCAAGTTTGATTATGTTTTGTAGAACCTTGTAGTAGTAGTTAAGCCAATGCCTGGATTGCCTGGATGGTGCCACAGATAACAGGACTCCCGGATGGTGCCACAGATAACAGGACTCCCGGATGGTGCCACAGGTAACAGGACTCCCGGATGGTGCCACAGGTAACAGGACTCCCGGATGGTGCCACAGGTAACAGGACTCCCGGATGGTGCCACAGGTAACAAAGTTCCAGAGACAGAAATTCCCAGCGTGTGAACGAGCGTATAACATATATAAGCACACAGGAAAAGTTGAGTGGTGTGCCTGTTGGCGGAACTGAGCTTCCCCCGGTCACCCAGCGCTGTTTTGCCTAATTACCGCTTGCTAAATAAAATCGATTGATTGGCTCAAAATCGATTTATTGGCTCTTATTTATAACAAATGTGATCTGTGTGTGGCGCAGGAGCTTCCCGTCCACTTGCTCCTCCATTCAGACAGGTGCTGCAAGAGAGGGACAGAGAAAGAAACAGTTAGGACCGGATTAACAACCTCGTCATCCCTGTCCCCAAACCTGCAGGCGGCCTAGGAGGCCTGATCTAAGTTTGGCTCTTCTCCCTCTCTTTGCTGGAATCCTTCACTGCACAAATTTCTGTCATGAACACTCTCTGAACCAACCTGATGTGTTCATAGTTCCCAGCCCAGCGTCCATTCCTCAAGGTACCTCAGCATTTCCCTTTGAAACCACACCTGAGTGCCATCCCGTCCTGAGCTACCTCAGCATTGCCCACTGCAGCCTCCCCGACGCCATCTCCTCCCTGAGCTCCCTCAGCCTTTCCCGCCAAAGCCTCCCCGATGTCACCCTTCCCTGAGGTCCCCCAGTCTTTCCCGCCAAAGCCTCCCCGATGTCACCCTTCCCTGAGGTCCCTCAGCCTTTCCCGCCAAAGCCTCCCCGATGTCACCCCCTCCCTGAGCTCCCTCAGCCTTTCCCGCCCAAGCTCCTTCCGCGCCGTCCCGCCCTCAGGCTCCTCCGCCGCTCCCGCCCCTCGCGCCCCCTGGCGCCCCCACGGCGGCCCCGGCCCCGCCTGCGCCGCTCCCGACCCGGCGCTGCCCCCTCCCGCTCGCTTTCCTCCCTCTGCCCTGCGGCACCGCGGGCTCCCCCCTCCGCCCCACGGCCCCGCCCGAGCCCCGCGCAGCGCTCAGCCCGGGGCTCCCTTCCCTCACAGCCGCCCGCGTGTTTCCCCCTCGCCCCTTGCCCGGCCCGGGGCCGCGCTCTTGCGGCTGGCTGCCCCTCGCCTTCCTCCTGCCGAACCCAGCCCGTCCCTCCCCCTCCAGCCTCCCCCCTCAGCCGGGACCGGGGCGGCCCCGTCCAGTCTCCCCGCTGTCCGCCCGCCCCTCGCTCACCGCCGGCCCCGCCGCTCCTCGCGCGCTGCTCCCGCCGCCGCACCGCCGGCACGCGCTCCTCAGCCCGCGCGCTTCTGCAGCGTGGCCCCGCCCATCCCGCGCAGGAGCCAATCCCGTCCGCGCCCGCCACCGGGCCCCGCCCCCCCTCCCGGCCCGGAGCCGCCGGCGGCCGCAGAGCGGCGCTGTCCGCCCGCAGCGCGGCCCCGGCCCCGGCGGGTCAGCGGCAGCGGGGCCGGGAGCGCTCGGGCTGCGCCCGCCCGGGACGGCCCGGGACCGAGGGCTCCGCCGCTGCAGCCCGTTTCGTGCCGTTTGCACCCCGGCTTACACGGCTGCAGCCTTCCTGCTGCTGCAGCTCACACATCTTTCTTCCTTCTAACCGCACAGCAGGTCACACTCACAAACGTTCCGTGCTCGTTGGCATAAGAACATCTGCAGAAGAATCTACAAGCATTACACAGATATACCACCGACCACAGCTTTCTGAGCTTTCAGGTTAAAGTTCCTGCAGATACCCATGTTTCAATCAAACAGACACCACCAGCAGAGCTGCTGCCTCTGCCGTCTTTGCTCAGAAAGCAGTGACAACACCAGAAAACACATTGGCAGCCGGTGCTTTGACCAGTGAAGGTGGGATCTACAAAAGTCTGATTGAACCAAACAGCCTGAGGTCTTTATCAAGCTGCACATCTGCCAGGAATGCTGAAACGCAAGAGTTTACTCCTGCACTATTCCACAATGGAACAGCCGCTTCATATCAAAAATCATCTCAAAGTTCCAAACCGGTACATTAAAAAGCTGTCACTAGGTTTTAGAAGACCACTGCAAGATCTTATTGCTTTTTGAGTTAAACCATAATTTTTCAATAAACCAAAACCCAAACAGTTTCTGCAGTCTGTTGCTCATCCTCCTGTTCATTCATTAGCACTGCAGCAATCAGTTGTTATACGACGTGTCACCAGAGGCGATTGAAAAACCCCAAACAAAACTTATTGAAGCCCACGGACCCCCCGCCCTCCCTGCCCCCCTCACCCTGAGCCCCACGATCAGCACCTGGTGCGGGAGAGGAGCACAACTCGACAGACAGAGCCAGAAATGCGACTGCGGGGAGAAGGAAACACCAAGGGAGTTACAGCTTCCTTAATGTTCCAAATCTGATGTCTTTCAAACCAAAGCTTGCGAGCGGTGGAGGAAAAAGCTGAGACGACTCAATGTGAGTGACAGAGCATAGTTGACTTTATTGGTCCAGGGTACACATATTTATACAGATAAACTAGATAAAGCATCTTATATACAGCATAAAGCATCCCGTATACAGCTTACTAGATACAGCATCCCAGATACAGCATCCTAGATACAGCATCCCAGATACAGGATCCCAGATATAGTATCCTAGATACAGCATCCCAGATACAGCATCCCAGATACAGCATCCAAGATACAGCATCCCAGATATAGCAACCTAGATACAGCATCCCAGATACAGGATCCCCGATACAGAATCCCAGATACAGCATCATAGATACAGGATCCCAGATACAGCATCCCAGATACAGCAACCTAGATACAGCATCCTAGATACAGCATCCCAGATACAGGATCCCAGATATAGTATCCTAGATACAGCATCCTAGATACAGCATCCCAGATACAGCATCCTAGATACAGAATCAGAGATGCAACATCCTAGATACAGCATTCTTGATACAGCATCCCCGATACAGCGTCCTAGATACAGCATCCCAGATACAGGATCCCCGATACAGAATCCCAGATACAGCATCCTAGATACAGGATCCTAGATACAGCATTCCAGATACAACATCCTAGACACAGCATCCTAGACACAGCGTCCTAGATACAGCATCACAGATACAGAATCCCCGACACAGCATCCTAGATACAGCATCCTAGATACAGGATCCCCGATACAGCATACCATATACAGAATCCCCAATAGAGTATCCTAGATAGAGCATCCCAGATACAGCATCCCCGATACAGCATCCTAGATGCAGCATCCCAGATACAGAATCCTAAACTGAGCAACCCAGATACACCATATCCGATACAGCATCCTAGACACAGTATCCTAGATACAGCATCACAGATGCAACATCCTAGATACAGCATCCCAGATACAGCATCCTAGATACAGCGTCCCAGATACCGCATCCCGGATACAGCATGCCGGACACTGCATCCAAGATACAGCATCCTAGATCCAGCGTTCCAGATACAGCATCCTGGATAGAGCATCCCGGATACAACATCCTATATACAGCATCTTAAATACAGCATCTTAGATACAGAATCCTAGAAACAGCATCCCAGATACTGCACTCCAGATACAGCATCCTAGATACAGCATCCCAGATACAGGTTCCCAGATATAGTATCCTAGATACGGCATCCAAGATACAGCATCCCAGATACAGCATCCTAGAGAGCACCCCAGATACAACATCCCAGATCCTGGATACAGCATCAGAGTTGCAACATCCTAGATACAGCATTCTAGATACAGCATCCCAGATACAGCATCCTAGATACAGCATCCTAGATACAGGATCCCTGATGCAGAATCCCAGATACAGCATCCTAGATACAGGATCCTAGATACGGCATTCCAGATACAGCATCCTAGATACAGGATCCTAGATACAGCATCCCAGATACAGCATTCCAGATACAGCATCCTAGTCACAGCATCCTAGATATAGCATCACAGATACAACATCCTAGATACAGCATCCTAGATACAGCATCCCAGATACAGCATCCTAGATACAACATCACAGATACAGCATCCTAGTTACAGCGTTCCAGATACAGCATCCTAGATACAGCATCCTAGATACAGCATCCCAGATACAGCATCCTGGATACAGCATGCCGGATACAGCATCCAAGATACAGCATCCTAGACCAGCATTCCAGATACAGCATCCCGGATAGAGCATCCCGGATACAGTATCCTATATACAGCATCTTACATACAGCATCCTAGATACAGAATCCTAGAAACAGCATCCCAGATACAGCATCCCAGATACAGCATCCCAGGTACACCCTCCTAGATATAGCATACAAAATACAACATCCTAGATGCAACATCCTGGGCCAGAATAAGAACGTCTGCACCACGACAGGTCAAAAGCCCCCGCGGGGCAGCAGGAAGGAAGCTGCTGATCGAGGCCGTTGCTGCGGCACTTCTGTCAGTGCTCATGGGCCAGAGAGGAAAAGGCGACTCATTTCTTCTTGTCGTTGCAGAACGAGCTCCCTGGGGTCGTGAATTACATCAGGCTGCAAGTGCTGAGCAACTGGGGCCACCCGGACTACACCTGCCTGTATCGGTTCAGGGTGCACGGTGATCCGCCCAGAGATGGGGGAGACGTTCCTGTTTCTTCTATCAATAAATTCCATTAATGTTCACCCAGTCGAGTTCCCGTCTGCTTTGCCTGTGATGCTGCCTGGTCCTCCCTGAGCTCACTGGAGCTCCCCATCCTTCTCTCAACCACCAGCTTATGGGAGACTTCAGGAGCACACAGCAAGATTGTCCTTGTTAGGGAAAATGGAAAACTCAGCCACAAACCTGCAGGAAGCCTGACATGCACACACTTGCTGCGACACAGGAACATCAGCAAGGCCCTGCCTGGACACCAGAGATTAAATTAATGGACCATTTTCTTGTGCAGGAATAAATTAAGGATCGACTGAGTGGAACCATCTGTTGTTACCTGTTTTCACAAGAGGCACATGCTGCTTCAGCTTCCACTTTCAGTCTTTTGCCGATGAGAAAATGGAAGTGTGTGTTTTTGTAAGAAGGAAACCTTAATTGGAAAGTTGGTTCATGAACTGTTTTGCCTCTCTGGGCACCTATGGACTGAATAGCCCAGGAACCGTTACAGAGTGATGAGCAAAGCAATCCCAGGACACTTAAAGATCCCATACCCACACCAGTCTGTCCTTCCTTTTGACCCGAGCTCCCCAAGGCCCAAGGCCACAGAGACCCATAGAGATCCACAGGGACCATAGGGACTCATAGAGACCCATGGAGACCATAGAGACTTATAGTGACCATGGAGACCATAGAGACCCATAGAGACCCATAGGGACCATAGAGACCCATAGAGACCCACAGAGACCATAGAGACCCATAGATACCATAGAGACCCACAGGGACCATAGAGACCATAGAGACCATAGAGACCATAGAGACCCATAGAGACCCATAGAGACCATAGAGACCCATAGAGACCCATAGAGACCATAGAGACCCATAGAGGCCACAGGGCAGTCGTGCGCTCGGGCCGCACCAGGGAGGAGAGAGCAGGACCAGCGCTTGGCACCGAGGGCTGGGAACAGCAATTTGTGCTCTGAGCTGGGGCTTAGTCCATGTGCGAGCCCAGCACGGGTCCAGATACCAAACTGAGGGTGTTGGTTCACCCCCGGTGCCACACACACGGCACCTTCTTCCATCGCCTCCTCCGATGAGCTGTTTTGCAGTCCCTTCCAGCTCAGCCCAGCTCAGACACCTGCACTCTGGCTCAGGGCTGCCTGGGGCTGGTGACCCTCGGGGCAGCAGCAGGAACCGCTCTGACCCTGGTTGTGGGGCTGTCCCTGGGCTGAGCCCTCGGGCCCAGGGCTGCTGAACTGGGCCATGGTGGGGCCCAGGGGTGCTGAGGTCGACAGGTCCCCATGGCCTGTCTGTGCTGGGAGACACCTGCTCCTGCAGCACCCCTGGTCCTGATCCCGAACCTGGTCCATCCTCACCCAGAAGTACACTTTAGTTTGGGGTTTTTTTTGTTAAAACTGAAGTTAATTCAGGTAGAGGCAGAGCCTATTTAGGAGTTTTGGTAGTTTGGGGACAGAGGCCAGTGTGGGGCTGGGACCCTTGGGGGTGAGGGCTCTTTCTGCCCCGTGCCCTTGGCCTGGCGCTCACAGCTGGGAAGGGACTGTCCAAACTCCTGCCGGGAGGAGCCAGATGTGGCCACCCCCGGCACAGCCTCAGGGTCTGCTGCCAACCTGCCCTCAGATCATCTCTGCCCAGCTGGACATGGCCCAGGAGTCACTGCCAGTGCTGCTGTTCTCCATGGGGCAGCGTGGTGCTCAGCAGGCACAGCCAGAGCTGCTCCTGTGCCTTATCTTGTAAGCGATCAGTGTAGTTCGTAGTTGCTTTTGGTGGATATGACCAGAACTTCACAGCTTAAAATTGTAGCAAATCCAGCTTACAAGTAACACGAAGCAAAGAGTATATTAAAAATCATACCACCTTAAGTCCCTAAAGAATTGATTATATTTAGTGTGCCTCTACTTAAGGTAAATGATTAATATGAAACTTAAATTGGTCTCATCCACTGAGCTGTGAGTAGTAAAACCATTGCCATACAGCTCACTTATTTAGCAGGGAGAGCTCACAGTGGCTCACCCACGCTGTCGTATTTATGGAATGAATTGATAGACTCATAGACACATTGCATACAGTAGTAAAAGTGTCTGAGACTTGTACGCCCAGAAGTTCCCGGCGTTCATCTGCTCTTCTGCTTCCCTGTGGGTCTCCTGGCAGGAGTTCTTGGCCTGGGTACGGCTCAGGCCCTTCCCTCCTCCGGAGCCTGGACCCAAGTGCTGCGGGTTTGGCTGGGGGTGATTGGGGGATCGAGTGCATCTGCCACCCCTGGCAGCCCAGAGAGAACTGAGCCAGACAACGGGACTCCTTTCCGCAACATCCTCAGAGATGGATGCTCCTGGAGCAAGGAGATGGCACTGAGTGTGTCTGTGACATCCCCACCATGCACCAGCCACTGGGGAAATGGAGCGATGCAATGGACTGTTCAAGACTGTGCTCAGAGCAATGGGTGGTGAACTTCTAGAAACTGGGATGGAAATTTAGCAGCCATGTGCCCAGGGCTGAGCTGGCCTGAGCCTCCCAAGGGGACCTCCTGACCCTCCCCACCCAGGCACAGGGTCACAGTGGGGCCCTTTGTGACCTCACTTGGTGACACCCACTGCCCCGCATGTGATCGGTGCAGCTGCGGGCCCAGCCCACACTGTCCGACAGGACGGTGACAGGACAGGGTGCGAGCACGGAGCTGGCGAGAGCCCCGAGCGTAGCCCACGTCTGTCAGAGAACCAGAGAATCTTCTTGGTTGGAAGTGACCCTTACGATCATCGAGTCCAACCACAACCTAGCTCTAGCTGCCCCCGGCAGACTCTCTGCTGCCCCTGGCAGACTTGGAGCAAGGAGCTCCTGAGCGCAGCTCACGTCTTTCCCCAACGAGGAGCACACGAGACAGCCCACACCTTTCATCGCTGCCTCTGGCAGAGCTGCAGCACCAAGGCGTTTTGCAGAAGCATCCGCCTTCCCCATCCTTAGTCCTAGCCTTTGACTGCAAAATGGCGGAGAGACCCCCCAGCCGCCCCAGGGTGGCCTGGCAGGAGGAGGTTGGGGCTCCCCAGGAGCTCAGATCTCCACTGGACCCCAAGCAGGTGGATGTGGTCCAGCCACTGCAGATCGGTGAGTCAGGGGCCCTGGTTGTCTGGCCAGGGTGGGGCCCAGCTATCGCTCTCTGCTCCACACCGGGATCACGGTTCCCACACGCTGGCAGGGGGTTCCATGGGTGGTGATTATGCTGCCTGAAGCCCAGGGCTGCTCAGAGCTGGGAGCCGGCCCCAGCACAGCCTCTGCGGGCAGAGGGGACCCAGCTCCTGCTGCAGGGCACGGGCAGCGAGAGGCAGCTGGGCGGGCAGGAGGCAGCCGTGCTGCGGGACGGGGACCTTTCCTGCCCGTCTGAAGCGAGTTCCTCACCCGCTGCACTGGGGGCTTTCCCCGTCCTGCCTGGCTCCAGCATCTCAGCCGGTCTGCCGGGCACCCTGCAGCCCCGACACGCACGGGGAGACTGTGCCGGGGCAGCGGGCACTGGGATGGACATGGGGCAGAGCTCCTTCTGCTCTGTCCTGCCTGCAAACCCTCTCTGCAGCCCTCCCTGCTCTCCTCCTTTATTAGATGCTGGCTGGTTACCTGTCTACCAATTCGAAAGGAGACGCGTGGACTCCATCGTGTCCTTTGTCAGCAGCCCAGAAAAGGTAACCATGGCCGTTTGGAAGGCGGCTGAGCCGGTGTCTGCTGACAGGGGCTCTGCTGCGGGTGCTGGAGGGTGCTGGCTGGGCAGAGCTGCCTCTCCCAGGGCACTAATTGGCACTGCACCCCCATGCTGTGGTGCCGCTGGCTGTGTGTCCCCATCTCACGCTCCCTGTTTGTCTCTCTGCTCCCTGGCTGCCAGGAGGAGAGCCAGAAGATTCCGTTTCTTCAGAACATTTGTGACCTGTGCTACAACAGCAAGCGCCACGGCCCTCCACAGGGCCTAGATCTCTTCTGCCAGAGATATGGTCTGGCAGAGAATATCAAGGTGAGGGGATACGTGGCGTCTCTGGGGAAGGGGGCGATGCCCCCGGCACCCTGTGAGGACAGCGCTGGGCAGGGCCAGGGGCTGGTGGCGCTGGGTGCTGGCAGCTGCAGGTCCCATCCCGGCTGTGCTCTGCAGGTGCTGCTGGAAGGGGAGCCCAGAAACAAACTGCGCACGGCGGTGCGGTGGAACGCCATGCTTGCCATTGCCGAACTGAGGTACCTGCCCATCCCTCCCGGGGACCCTGCACGAGATCTCGAGGCCCTGCTCCAAATACCAAAGTGTGACTGGCTCCTCTCTCTTTGCAGCGCAGTGGAGAGGGCGCTGGAGGGCAAGGAGGCAAGCCTCCTCCAAGCCTGCTTCTCTAGTGTCTTCTTGCTTCCTCCAGAAGAGAAAATGCAGGATATGGGCCGTTATCTCTTCTTAAAAGTAAGTGCTTGGTGAACTGCAGGACCCAACAGTCCCTCTGGCTGCTCCCTGTTCACCCCATGCTGATATATAACCAGAAAGACAAGGCAGGGTTGGTCTCAGCTCTGCTTTCACACCCTCATGCCTTCATCTGCTGACAGTTGGCCTGGCCACATCCAGTGCCAATTGCTGCTCTGCCCGTAGCAGATTATTTGCCCCTGAGTCTCTCCCAGACACCGAAAATCAGCACAGGAGTTGCCTCTTGGCACTGAGAGTTCATATCAGTCCCCCGTGTGTGAAACAGATGGCAGGAAACACGGCCAAAACTCGTTGTCTCCTTGCAGACCATGGAAGCCATGGACAACATGCTGCAGGCGTTGGTGCTCGGCTCTTCAGCCTCCAGAGTCAGCGAGCTGCTCCAGAATATCTTCCAGGTCTGACGTGTGCAAAGAGTGGGCTTCACAAGGGCTGTTCTTCACCCTGGGGACAGGGTGTCCGCTCTGGAGTGGACAGTCCCACCCGGTGCCGTGCAGAGAGCGCTGCCGGGAGGGTGCCCACCTCCCCGGGGAACCAGGGGCTGCCCGCCAGGCTCTTCTGCAGCACAGTGGCCACAGAGGGTGACATCTGCCTCCCTGCCTGGCCACAGGGTGGGCCCAGGGCATTTGTTCCAAGCCTCCCAGGGGCCTGAGGGCCAGAACCCCACTACAGGCTTTGCTTGAGAACAGAGTCCAGCCCAGGAGTGGAGCGGTGCTACTTCTGCTGGAGTGCTGGCTGCTCCCAGGGCTCACCAGCAGCTTCTCTCTTCCCAGATGCTCTTGACCTTCACCACCTCTGAGAGAGAATGTGTGCAGGAGAGGGCTGTGGGGAGGATTGAGAAGATGAGCTCTGCGCTATTCAGACATCCCACACTGGCGGTAAGGAGCCAGGCACCCTCCAGCCAGGCCGTCTCCCCATCCCTGCACCCCAGAGCAGCCTGCAGCTGCCCCATGCGGGGCTGCTGCCCAGGCAGCTGCTTTGGGAGCTGTGGCCGGCACGGGCCTGCAAAGCCCTGACTACCCACAGAGCCAGCCCTGGACACACGCTTGGGTTCCGGGCTTTGGCACCAGTGTCCCAGCAGCAGCCCCAGTCCTCCTGGCCACCAGCAAGCCCTGGTTCACGGCAGGGCCAGCACCCTGTGCCCATGAGTCCAACCCTCCTCCCTCACTCCAGGGCCTCTGTTCTCATCCTCCCCGTGCAGTCACTGCCGCCCCTGCTGCCAGCTTTGCTGCGGGCTCTGCCACCAGCACTGTCGGGTGTCTCTGCAGGGCTGCTGGCACTGCCTGGCTAAGCAGCAGCATCAGGGCGCTCGGTGTGATTTGGCTTCACTTCCTTCTTTTCTTTCCTTCCTCCCATAGTCCTGTGCGAGATACCTCAGAACTTCTGAAAGGACAGACATCGTCCTTGTGTTCATCGAGGCGATGAGAGACTCCAGCATCTTTGACAAGAAGCGGGCAACAGACTTGCTGGACATGGTCATGGAATTCCCTGACTTCTGGCTGGCGGATGTAAGTGGCCAGTGGCTGGATTGCCCTGCCAGGCTTCAGCCCTGTCAGGCCTTGTTCCTTCCTCCATCCCTACCCCCCAACCCCTGGTGTCTCAGGAATCTGAAGCCACATGAAGGTGGCAGAGAGGAATGGGAAGGACAGCTTAGGAAGTGGCTGCACTCCAGTGACAGCGCCATCCTCACCTGTATCTCCTCCAGCTGCCAAAGATCATGAGATGCATCCACAAAAACCTGGACGGCATCAACACAGCACCAGCTCGGCAGAGCGTGGCGTCCCTGCTTCTGCTCATGGCTGACAGGAGACCTGGGAAGGTGCTCACAACGCTGCTGAGGATCGCTCCACCAGGAGACAGGTACTGGCCCCAAAAGCCACGAGGGCTTGTTCACTGTGGGGAGAGGGGCACAGAGCCAAGGGATCCTGCAGGACACCCCCGAGGAGCAGGACCCTCCCTCCCACCACATTTTCCAGCGCTGGGGGTCAGCCAGGCCCGCAGCAGCCACAGCTGAACAAGCCAGCCCAGAGCCCCCCACTGCGCTCCTGCCAGCCCCACGGGAGCAGCAGCTCAGCCTCTGCTGCTGCCCAGGGCATCCCAAGCGTCCTGCAGCGCGGAGCCGGACACGCTGCTGTGGGCCAGGCTGCCCTGCTGACAGAGCGCTCTCTCGCAGGACTGCCCTGGACATGTGGGACATGATGATCTCCACACCCCGGCCTCTGAAGAAGATCTTAAGAAACCTGCGCAAAAGACTCCTGGCCATAGACTCCATGTTTCCCGAAGGCGTCATCAGTGGGTCAGAAAGTCCTGACATGGTGAGCGGGGCGGTGTCAAGCGAGCCATGTTGGCAGGTGGGGCTGGGGCATTGGGTGAGGTGCTGGCTTGGCCTTGGCTGGGGGTCAGGCAGTGGGTGAAAGCTCCACACGCCCTCCCTGCCGTGCTGGGGCCTGATGGCTGCCTGGGGAGCTTTCCAGGCACGGAGTCTCTCCAAGACATCTGCCCATGGGGGCCTGTGGGAAAAGGGGACCTCTGAGCAGGACACAGGGAGTCATTGCTTTTCAACCCTCCCTGCCCTGGCCCTGCTCTCCTGTATCTCCGTGGCTGTGCCCATGGCCACCACCTGCCAGGAGGCTGCCACAGAGATTCCTGTGCCACCACCTGCCATGAAGCTGGACAGGAGGCTGGTACTCAGTGACTGGCTTTTTTGCCACGGTGGTCTTTGATCCTTTCACAAAAATGAAACTGTTGTTCATACAGGCAAGAAAAATACAGTCCCTCCTGCCACAAGTTGTGGGGTTGCTCGACTACAGCAACACAGAAGTGAAAAGGAGAGTCCTGACATTCTTCCGCAGCGTGATGGGACACCTGAAGAGGGAAGAGGCCAGGCCCACTGTCGAGCAGCTGGAGGAAAAGCTCCTGCCCCTCTTTGATGATGTAAGGCTGATGACGGAGACTGAGCCCTGGGGGTGGGCAGCCTGCAGTGCCAGCTGCCCTTCAGCCCAGCCCCGTGGACAGCACTGGGAGCAGGCTCTGCTCCCCTGGGCTCTCGTGGGATGGCTTCTGGGCTTCTGCACAGCCTGACCCTGGAGCATCTCCCCTCACGTCAGCCCCGATACTGCCCCTGCTCACCACGGGCAGAGAGCTGCTGGGATTGAAGTCCGGCTTTCCTCCTTCCTCCCAGGAGTCCAGCCAGCTGCGAGAGCTCTCCATCTGCCTCTTCAGAGAGCGGGTGCAGTCAGTGATGGTGCACGACAAGAAGAGGATTAAGAGCTACGTGCACCGTGCACTGCTCCCTCTCTTCTTTCGTTTGAGCGATCAGAACAACAACGTGGCCAAGGTACAGATTTCCACGCTGAGCACTGAGGCAGAGAGGGGTGTGCTGACAGCAGACAGGTGGCCTGGGCACCAGGGGACAGGGCTGCTGGCAACTGGCAGCCTCCTCCAGCCCATAGGAAGGGTCCTTACAGACCCAGCACGAGTAGCGGTAGAGAAGCTGCCATGGCCATTTCCACCACCTGCCATAGCTGGTCTCACAGGGCTCAGCAGCAGCCTGTGGCCACCGAGGCCTGAACTGGCGCATCCCTACGGGCTCCTCAGCTGTCCCTGCAGGTGCTGGGTCTCGAGCTTTGAGCCTCAGTCCCTGTCCCCCAGGGCTGTGCCCAAGAGAGCCCCAGATGTTTGGGCCAGGGCATGTCGCTGCCCCCAAAGGGCAGGTGTTCCAGAAACAAAGCCAAGAATGGGGGGACGCCAGGTCTCCTTATGCAGACTGTGGGTGCCATATCCCAGCTTCTGCTGTTCCGCAGGCCGCCAGGGAAGCCCTCCTTGGTGCAGCAGAGCTCCTGAAATGGAAGCAGCTCAGACACCTGGTGCGGACTCAGCAGACATGGAGGATTGGAGAGAGCTTGGTGAGAACAGCGAAGGCCCAGGCTGACTGAGGGCTGCCCCACATGTCTGGGCTGTGGGCTCTGCAGATGTGCCTCGCCCGCCCTGCTGCAGCCCCGAGCTGCACCCTTGTTCCCTGTCCTCAAGAACAGAACCCCCAAGGGCTCTTCCCTCTGCCCCAGGCCTGGCGGGAAGGAGGACTCTCAGCACCCCTGGGACCACTCTGCTTGTGTCTGTCTCTCAGCCTCAGCCCAACAGGGCTACTGGCTGGGGGGCAGGAGTGGCCTGCGGGGAAAGGGAAACCTGGGTTACTGGGAGGAGGGACTGGTCCAGCCAGCTCGGGGTGGGCTGCAGACAGTGACATGCTCGCACCCTTGTGCTCTCTCCAGCTGGAGCAGAACAGGAGCAGGGCTCAAGAGTTCTTGAGCCAGAGCCTGCCATACCTGAGGGATGCTCAGGCCAGCTTGCGAGAGGCGGCTGTGAGGTTCATCGGTGAGTCACAGCCCCAGGGTCCCTCTCTTGGCAGCCTGGCCCCAGTCCCCACTGCTGCCCTGGCACAAGGAGCAGCCCTGTGGCTTCAGAACCCCAGCTGCCCCGTGCAGGGCCTTGGCCTCCCCTCCCAGCCCTGCCCACACAGGTGGGCTTGGTGGCTGCCTTGCTCAGTCCCGCTGTGTCAGCTCTGGGGTATTCCCTGGGGCCAGCTCTGATGAGGGGGAGGGAACAGGGGTCTGATGGAACTCTGTGCCCAGGGCTGGCTGCGCGGCCCCTGAGGGACCGAAGGGAGGAGGAGAAGCTGGCTGAGATCTGCAGCGGTGAGTAGGGAGCCTGGTCAGGAGGGGATGCCTGGGGGTCTCTGCAGACGTGGGAGATCATCTGGGCTCTGCTTCTTTCTGTTGCAGCCCTTCGGCCCTTGGAGACGGACAGTAAACCCTTCGTCCGCTCCCTCGCTGCTCAGACCATTGCCATCCTGAGCAGTCCAAGGGAGCAGCCACGATCACGATGGGCCCTGCAAGCCCTGTGCTGCTGGCGTCGCTGACCCAGGTGGAGGAGCAGCTCTGCTTGTGGAAAAATGGCTGGATTTTAATAAAGAGCCCTTTTTGAAGTTGGGTTGGATGTCTGGCTTTTCCAAGGACCCCAGAACCTCTCTGATTGCTGTGGCACTTTTGAGAGCACAACATCTGTGCATCATGGGCAAGGGTGACGTAGCAGACAGGAGCACTTGCAATGAGGTTGTCCAGGGCAGCTGAGATGAATCTCACTGGGCCAGTGGGGTTTGTTCCTGGAGTCACACACAGAAATGTCAGGGTCTGTCAGGCATCCACATCTGAGCTGGCATCCTGGACTCCTTCTGCACCCAGGGATGTTCAGAGCCAGAGTCTGTCCCTTTTACACACAGAGGCAGGAGCCACAGTGTCTGTCTGGCCTTCTGTTGCCACTGCCAAGGGTTGGGAGGCACCTCAGCCCTGTGGTGTGTCACCCTGCTCTGCACTCAGCTGAGATGTCCCACGCCATGAGGAATGGACATGGGGACATTGGTTAAAGGAACCACAACCCAGTGCTGATTTTAGGCAGTTTGCACGGGATTTGAGGCAGTTTGCTGGGGGAAATCCCATGGGCAAGATTGCTTGAAGGAAAAGGGGCCCAAGATAGCTGGATTGCATTCAGAGATTGCTTCTTCCATGCTCAGGATCAGAGCATCCCCACACGTAGGAAGTCAAGGAAGGGAGCCAGGAGGCCTGCGTGGTTGAACAGGGACCTGTTGGGTATGCTCAAGCAGAAGAGGAGAGTTTACAGGTCGTGGAAGCAGGGGCTGGCCACTTGGGAGGAATATAAGGCTGCTGTTAGAGGATGTAGGAAGGCAGCTAGGATAGCCAAGGCCTCCTTAGAATTACAGCTGGCGAGAGGGGTCAAGGACAGCAAAAAGAACTGTTTCAAATACATAGCAGATAAAACTAATACCAGAGGCAATGTAGGCCCACTGATGAACGGGGTGGGTGCCCTGGTGGCAGAAGATACAGAGAAGGCAGAATTACTGAATGCTTCTTTGTCTCAGTCTACTCTGCCGGAGGCTGTCCTGGGGAGCCCTGTACCCCTGAGACCCCGGATGAAGCCAGGTCAATGGAGGAGTTTGCTTTAGTCGATGAGGACTGGGTTAGGGAGCAATTAAATAGTCTGGACATCCATAAATCCATGGGTCCGGATGGGATGCACCCACGGGTGCTGAGGGAGCTGGCTGAAGTCATTGCTGGACCGCTCTCCATCATCTTTGCCAAGTCTTGGGAAACGGGGGAGGTGCCCGAGGATTGGAGGAAAGCAAATGTAACTGCAGTCTTCAAAAAGGGCAAGAAGGAGGACCCGGGTAATTATAGACCGGTCAGCCTCACCTCTGTCCCTGGGAAAGGAATGGAACAGCTTATCCTTGGTGCCATCTCAAGGCATATCAAGGATAAGAGGGTTATTAGGGACAGTCAGCATGGCTTTACCAAGGGTAAGTCGTGCTTGACCAAACTCATAGCCTTTATGAGAATGTAACAAGGTGGATGGATGATGGCAGAGCGGTGGATGTGGTCTACCTTGACTTCAGTAAAGCCTTTGACACAGTCTCCCATAGCATCCTCACAGCTAAGTTGAGGAGGTGCGGTCTAGCCAATAGAGTAGTGAGGTGGGTTGCAAACTGGCTTAAGGAGAGAAGCCAGAGAGTGGTAGTCAATGGTGCGGAGTCTAGTTGGAGGCCAGTATCTAGTGGAGTGCCTCAGGGGTCAGTACTGGGGCCAATATTATTCAATATATTCATTAACGATTTAGACGAGGGAATATAGTGCACTATCAGCAAGTTTGCTGATGACACCAAGCTGGGAGGAGTGGCTGACACGCCAGAAGGCTGTGCTGCCATCCAGCAGGACCTGGACAGGCTGGAGAGTTAGGCGGGGAATAACCTGATGAAATTTAACAAGGACAAGTGTAGAGTCCTGCATCTGGGCAGGAACAAGCCCAGGTTCCAGTATAGGTTGGGAAATTACATATTAGAGAGCAGTGTAGGGGAAAGGGACCTGGGGGTCCTGGTGGACAACAGGATGACCATGAGCCAGCACTGGGCCCTTGTGGCTAGGAAGGCCAATGGCATCCTGGGGTGTATTAGAAGGGGGGTGGTTAGTAGATCGAGAGAGGTCCTCCTTCCCTTCTACTCCACCCTGGTGAGACCCCGTCTGGAATATTGTGCCCAGTTGTGGCCCCTCAGTTCCAGAAGGACAGGGAACTGCTGGAGAGGGTCCAGCGTAGGGCAACCAAGATGATTAAGGGAGTGGAGCACCTCCCTTATGAAGAAAGGCTGAGGGAGCTGGGTCTCTTTAGTTTGGAGAAGAGGAGACTAAGAGGGGACCTCATTAATGTTTATAAATATATAAAGGGTGAGTGCCATGAGGATGGAGCCAGGCTCTTCTCAGTGGCAAACAATGACAGGACAAGGGGTAATGGGATCAAGCTGGAACACAAGAGGTTCCGCTTAAATTTGAGAAAAAACTTCTTCTCAGTGAGGGTGACAGAGCACTGGCCCAGGCTGCCCAGGGGGGTGTGGAGTCTCCTTCTCTGGAGACATTCAAAACCCGCCTGGACATGTTCCTGTGTGACCTCACCTGGGTGTTCCTGCTCCATGGGGGGATTGGACTAGATGATCTTTTGAGGTCCCTTCCCATCCCAAACATACTGTGATACTGTGATATTATGATTTGTCACAATGGTCTCCCAGGGCAGGAAAAATGGTACATCTAGTGCCTCTCATGACCACTGTCTGTGGGTTAAAAGACTCTATCAACTTCGAAGAAGTTGTCAGGCGCCACTCGAAGAAGCGAGCGCTGGTTTTATCATCACTGTCTTGATATGAAAGACACTTATTGAACACTGTTAGTACGGCAATTCACATCATGCAGTTCAGTATTGAATGTTTTTACCTAAACTCAAATCCCCTTGGGGTACACACCGAACTTCTCCATCCTTAAGCATCACCCACCAGGTGCTGCCAGGTCCCTGGGCAAAAACAATCCCACAAATGGGCTTGACTTTGCTGAGCCAGGATTAACCCAGACTGCCTTTCCTAACATGTTTTTCATGTGTACTACAGGGACTTTATCTCCTTCTGCAGTCCGTAGAATTTCTGATTGGGCAGGTCCAGCTCCATTAGTTGATCCTCTAGTGTTGACCAACCAAGTGGCTTTTGCTAAATGTGACTCCCAGTTTTAAAAGGTGTCGAGGGTTAAGATTGCTGGGTGACAATAAAACCCTGGCAGATGTATTGTTAACCCCCTCTCCCCCCACCCCCCACTTCCCCCTCCCTCTCCCCCCTTTCCACTCAGGACAGGCGATCGGGAGGGAATGAAGGACAGAGTGAAGAGAGTTGGAAAAAATTAAAGATGTTTTACTAATGCTACTAATAAGAATAGAGAAAATAATACAAAATATACAAAACCAATCTTGAAAGTCTCAGCAACTGCAGAGCCGGCACCCAAAGTCCTGGATTGGACTCTGCAGCCAATCGGAGCTGGATTCAGTCTGTCACTAGGCCTCAGTTTGCAGGGACGACTAGCAAGGTCCTCTCCTAATGTCGGCCATAAGCAGAAGGGAAAAGGGCAAAGGGATGAGATCCTCGTGATCTCCCACTTTATATGAATTATTCACGTGAATCGAATGTTATACACAGTTGGTCAGTTTCTTGCTCATGGGTTTCTCGTCACCCCTCTCGCGAGATGTCCATCCCTGCTTATCAATAAGTTTGCTTTCCATTGCTAGGTTTACCAAAACATGTGTCTAGTTCTCCAGAAAAATGCAGTTAATATGGAGCTTTAGCTGACAGGCAAATTCACTAAAAGAGAAACTTGTTTTTAGCAAAACCAGGACACTATCAAAACCAGCCTTTAAAGCTTGGTGTAGGAAAGAAGCAAACAGATTGATGTCTCCGGGAGCTCTGCGGTGCGATCAGACCAACTCTCTGGGCACTACCCAGCGAGACACATAAACCTTCCCGCACGGACACAGCTCCCGAGCACGACTCCAGCCCTCCCTCATTGCTCCCTTGCATTTTTCAGCATGGCTTTTGCTGTTAATTTAGCAAGAACTCCTCCTGTTGGCAAATTACTGTTGGTAATACATAATACATAATACATAATACATAATGCATAATACATAATACATGATACATAATACATAATACATAATACATAATACATAATACAGAATACAGAATACAGAATACAGAATACAGAATACAGAATACAGAATACAGATTAAAGTGAAGTACACATTGCTGAGTCAATACCTTGAACTGGGCACCTGCTGAATTGGTACTGGGAGGCTTAGAGGAGTCAACGCAGCTGTGATTTAGGGCCCAGCAAGCCCCGTGTGTCAAAAGTGTTCCAAATCGTGCCGAGGAAACAGATGCTTCCCACAGAACGATGTGGGTATCTCTAGATGTACATCACTATCTTTCTGGCCACGGCCCCAACTGAACTGTTGCGGCACAGCCCCGCAGCACCAGAACATGTCGCCGGTCACCTCCCGCCTGAGGAGCGCAGGTTGGACAGCTGTGGCAAGTTACTTGCTTTGTTCCATGTCAGTTTTACTCCTTTGGCTTTTCGGGAAGTGAGGCTGTTTCACGTCCACTCCATCTTGACGTTCCAATTTCCCTGAAGGTGCTGGCGTCACCTTATCCCAGAAAAGGACCGCGCTGTGAGCAGGAGGAATACACCAGTCCAAGCCAGGAAAAGAAGGGCTCTGCTCCGGGGACGTGGCGGTGCTGTGCTTTGTCCTGAGCCCCCGGCCGATCGCAGTACAACTCTGCCCTTCCCAGGCAGAAATTCCCTGCAGGGCAACTGGGCAGCTGGAGGCTGGGGAGAGAGATGCTGCTGCTGCCCGGTGCTGCCCCAGCCATTGCAATCAGCTCTGGGTCTGTGCAGTGCACGGGGGTGCTGGGGAAGAGGAGGATGCTGCGAAGGCTGCAGCCCGGGCCATGCAGCAGCCACAGACAGCCATGGCTGCTTTGCAATGTGCCACACAGGGATCAGCAGCTGCTGCGGCTCTTGGCTGACTGGGTTTATACCTGAGCCCCCCTCCATTTCTGGGCCCCAGAAACCCAGGGCAGAGTAACTCGCATCTGAGACGAAGCTCTGAGCGGGGGGATTTCTTGTCAAGACTAGCACTGTTTGCGGCGCTTCTCCCCGGTGTCTCAGGCCTGAACGTGCTCTCGTGACGCTGGCAGCCTTGTGCATCAGAGCCTTGTGCAGAGATGGGTCATGGCTCAGATTTCCAGCAAGGGAGCGAGCAGCCGGCTCTTCCTGACTTGGAAGACCCTCGGTGGAGGAGAGGGACCACATGCGGGTTTGGAGGGTCTCGCCTGTATCAGCTCATGCAGGTGCTCCGAAACACCCCCGCAATGGGGAGGTTCCTTGTGAGACGAAGGGGATGCCGTACGGTGCAGGTCAACCAGGCCAAGTCGGCAATAGATCTCAAATGTTCCAAGTCCTGGACTGGAACTGGAGACAGGCGGGTGGGAAGGGAGCTTGAGGGGGATCCAGCCAGACTGCCAGCTTGCGGCAGCACCAGCCCAGGGCTTCCGGCAACCAAGGCCGGGACACCCCGAGGACAGAGATTTCCTGCAGCCTTCTTTGTCCCGAGGTGGAGCAGGAGCAGAGGAGCACAGGGGGAAAACTTGTCATTTTTTTTTTTTTTTTTGGCTTTATTGATTTTGAAAACAATCCAAGGCCGAGCAGAGGCTGGCAGCACCATGTCCTCAGGGCAAGTGAACGCCGCGGTCGCGGCTCTACTCCTCTTGCTGTGCCGCGGTGCAGCTGCAGCGGAAAGCCCTGCGCAGAGCCCGGAGCGCCCTCCTGAACCGGGAAGGCCGTCGCCGTGGAGCTGGGCCCTGCGCTGGGCAGGCGATGTCTGCGCTGGTCTCTCCCCCATGCTCTGCAGACATCGGAGAAACCGTGTTCTCTTCTTCCTCCTTTGCAGCTGGGACGAGAGGGGCTGTGTTGGCCTGTCCCTCATCCTCTCCTGCCAAATGAGCCTCAATGGCTTCTAGTCCTGCAGGTGCTGCTGCTGCCACTGGGACATCCGTGCATTGGGCCAGGTCCTGCTGTTCTACCGGTTGCTGGCCAGGTCCCTGGATCTCAGCCTCAGTCCTGCGCACCGCCTCACTGACGATGTACTCCACAATGTCTGACAGGTCCACATCATCCTCTGTGGGGCTTTGCTGGGCAGGTGCCGGGCGCTCTGCCTCTGCTGCCGCCTCCGTGTCTGTGCTGGTCAAGCCAGACCCCTCCTGGGGACCTGCAGGAGCGTCCTGCAGGTGCTCCTGGACCGAGGGGTTGATCCAGGTGCTGTGGATGGTGTCTCCGCCTTGGCACCCCTCTTTGCTGTTCTCATCTTGCAAGTCCATGTGCTGGGCCAGGTCCTGCTGTTCCTCTGGTTCCTGGCCAGCTGCCATGATCTGAGCCACAGCCCTGCGCACGGCCTCACTGACGATGCGCTGGGCTGTGTCCCACAGAGCCGCGTCGTCGGCTGTGGCGCCCTGTGGGGCAGGTGACGGGCACTCTGCCTCTGCTGCTGCCTCGCTGTTGGTGCTGCGAGGGCAGCCAGACCCCTCCTGGGGACCTTTATGGTGGTCCTGCAAGCGCTCCTGGACCGAGGGGGTGACCCAGGTGCTCTGGAGGGTGTTCTGGCCCAGGCTGTGGCCGATCTGTGGGCAGGAGGAGGAGCAGGACACCTCCTTGTCAGTTGGCATCTTGGGTCTCCTCTATCAAAGAGCCGCAACGGGCACCCAGGGGAAATGCTGCCTCGTGAGAAGCTGCTGCCTCCTGAGAAGCTGCTGCTCCTGAGAAGCTGCTCTCCTGGGAGTGAGCACCCCAGGGCTCTCGCTCCTTAAATACCCCCACGGTCAGGGCGGGGACCCCCGTGTCACAATGGCCTCTGGTGATGTCGACCCCGTGTCACAATGGCCTCTGGTTATGATGTCACAGAGCCCGGGCGGTCGTCATGGAGACACCCACCTCCGGGCCCGGCTGGGACTGGCTGTGCGTGGCGTGGGGCAGCCCCTGCTTGAAGGAGGAGGGAGCAGAGAATGGCGAGGGAAGCTGTCCCCAGCACACAGGACCCTGTCCCCCAGAGCTTTACTCAGATGCTGCTGCCTGCTCCGCTGCACCTGCAAGAATCCGCATTCAGAGGTTGTTTGCAGGACAAACCAAGGGCCACTCGACAGCCCCACCACGCTGATTCTTTGTTTTTGTTGTGGTTTGATCATGGGGAGACAATCAAAACTGTGGGAGAAGGTTTCCCTTCACCCTTTTTCCCCCTTCCCCCTTCAGGCCACAGTAGTCTACAGTTAATCTCCACTCATCGCTAGACTTACGCACTGGCCAAATTGGGCTATTGAAAGGTGAGCGAGTCTTACTGATCACACCCTGGCTTTCCAGTTGACCAATCAATTTCCGAATAGGAATCCAAGGGTCCCGGTTGGTGCGATACTGTTGACGATGCACCGTTGTGGTAGCAATTGGAACCTGCTGATCATCAGCCATCAGCAGTCCTACAACAGAAGGGTCATCTGAAAGACCAGGCAAATCAGACAGCTGTTCAATTCTCTCAGTGTCCACAGATGCTGTACCAAATGCCCACCTATACCCTTTTGGGTCCTTAAAATACCCTCTCTTAAGGTAGTCTATGCCAAGGATGCACGGAGCATCTGGGCCAGTCACAATGGGATGCTTTTGCCAGGTTTTTCCAGTTAGGCTCATTTCAGCCTCTACAACAGTCAGCTCTTGGGATCCCCCAAGTCACTCCAAAAATACTGTTGAGTTGTGTCCCCTTACAGCCTGAAGGAATTATGATGCACTGAGCAGCAGTGTCCACCAAAGCCTTGTACTCCTGGGGGTGTGTTGTACCAGGCCATCCTATCTGTACCATCCAGTAAACTCTATTATCCCTTTCCTCCGCCTGGCTGGAGGCAGGGCACCTCTAATCTCGGTCTTCCATGGTCACTCGCTGTGAATTAGAGGTTCCTTCACGAGCACCAGAATCTCTTTTGTAAACCAGGCAGCCCTTTTCCTAGAAGCCTGCCCTGTTAACTCATGCACTCGTTCTTGAATTTCCCCAGTGCCACTTACTCATATCTTCTCCCTGCTCACGTAGGAAGGACCACAGCAAACCTCTGCTGGTGGCCTGCCTGTGTTCTCTCTCTGGAGATTGGGAATGCCTTCTCTCTCTCTCTGGGGACTGGAAACGCTTTCTCTCTCTCTCTGGATATTGGAAATGCTTTCTTCTAATAGCTGAAGCATTGGTTCGTACAAATCGAGAGCCATGTGTGTGTTCCCTGAGCGCTTTCATTTCTCTCAACAGCTTTTCAAAACAGTCAACAGTCGTTTCACTCAGTTTCTCCACCCTAGAGACATAAGCCCCTAGGGGATCAGAAAGGTTTTCCTCAAATTCCCGGAGCCGCTCAGTCATGTCATTAACACTTTGTCTACCGCCAGTTGACACAAACGTTCCTGCCAATATCTTAGCATATGGAGCTGGTGCACTCTGTGAGAATCTGCGCCACATAGACCGTGTACACTCAACTCTATCTGGATTCACCCCCTCCTGGCTATCTGGCCCAAAATAGATAATCTCTCGCACAGCTAACTCTCTCAGGAACTGGATACCTCGCTCCATAGCATTCCATTTCCTTGATGTGCATTGACAGTCATCCTTGTTACGAAATCTTGTTTTCATGGCTGTCAAGAGTCGGGTCCAGAGGGCCGTGGGGTTGGGCTCACTGGCAATTGCCCCATCAAGGGTGGAATCCCTTGACAGAGATCCCAACTGCTTGGCTTCTCCGCCCTCCAGTACTCTTGTGTCAGCCCCGTTATCCCAGCATCGGAGCATCCAGGTTAACACGTTCTCACCATCTTTACGAGTATAGTCTTTTCGCAACTCTCTCAGCTCACTTGGAGAAAAAGACCGGGTAACGGTCACTTCCTCCCCTGATGATGCCCCTGGGGATGAATGCGGCACCTCGCTATCATCTGCAGCCCGATTACTCTTCTTAGCCACTTCTTACAACCAGCTACTGATGCCAATATGGGCTTAAGATTATCGCTGGGCTTGTTTTTGCTACAACAGGAACAATGCCCCTCTGCAGCAGAGGATCTGCCCATGGGCATGTCTTTACTCTTCTGCAGTTAATGAAGCGCTTCCAACACGGCACCACCTTGCATTACCCCGAGTGCTTGAATTAGGGATAATTACCATGTCTGAGCTGTCAGGCAGCCATCTGCCAGCCCACAGAACCTGGTGCCTGAGCCCAGAGGCTATGCCTACGCTTTCACACCTATGCTTTCCATAGCAGGTGCCCTGGGGTTTAGCTGAGACCTGCTCCCCCGCCTGTTTTCCTACCTGGACATCTAGGAGGTGAGAGAGGCCACATGACAAACACATGGAGCCGGCACCAAAATGTTGAGATTCTTTAATGGAATAGACGTAGGCTAGCAGGTTCCTGCACCTATGGCAGCAATTTCGCAGAGCAATTCATTACCATCATGTACTAGAGGATTGTTTTTCATAGTTTCTTTTAGTAACTTTAAAGGAAAAGAGAAGAAGTTCCTTTGTATCTGAATAACCTCCTCAGTAATTTCATGCCACCGCCATTCCCAGGTGGTTTCAGCCATGCCCAGTGCGTGACCACCAAGAGCAGGGACAGCGCCCTGGGCCTCCTGGGCACAAGGACAGCCTCGGGGCCAGCAGCACCCCGAAGTCCTTCCTCCAAGGAGTGCTGGGTGCATGGGCAGTGGGTGGGGTGGGACACTGGGGGCCCATGTCACCTCCATGTCACAATGCGACCACGGGGCAATGCTGATGTCACAATGCCCCGGGGCAGTATAAAAGGGAGCAGCGTCCCGTGTCTGCTGCCAGAGCTGGCCTGGAGGCAGCCTGAAGACATCGGAGAGGAAGTCCTTGAGGAGCCGGTGGAATCCCTTGACAGGGGCTGAAGGAGGAAGAGCTGGATGAGGCAGCTGGAGTTTCTCCTCTGCAAGGCCATCTCCCAGCAGGGCAACCTTCCAGGTTCATCTGATGGATGATCATCCTTTTCAGCTGGATAGCAGTAGCCAAATGAAGGGAATGCCTTCTTGAGGAGCACTGCAGAGCTCACCGTCCTGATGGAGTGGGGAGCTAGGGTCAGCAGCTGTAGGAAGTGGAATGCAGAGTGGTTTGAAGGGCGTGCGGTGCTCTCCCGGCCACCAGAAGGTAGATGCGTGGTTGGCATAAGGTGATGGAGCGAATGGGTAAGCTGGGCAAGGTTCCAAGTGTTTGTCAGGGATTTCCCCAGCATGCACTGGTAGTGAAAGGAGGGGGAAGGAAAAGAGGGAGAGAGAAGAAGAGGGAGAGGGAGAGAGAGAGGGAAGAGGTGAAGCAAGAGGAGAAGGGAGAGAAGAGAGAAGAGAGAAGAGAGAAGAGAGAAGAGAGAAGAGAGGAAGAGAGAAGAGAGGAAGAGGAGGAAGATGAAGAGGAGGAGGAGGAGGAGGAGGAAGAGGAAGAGGAGGAGGAGGAGGAAGAGGAGGAGGAAGAGGAGGAGGAGGAGGAAGAGGAGGAGGAAGAGGAGGAGGAGGAGGAGGAGGAACATCCTTTTCAGCTGAATAGCAGCAGCAAAATGAAGGGAATAACTTCTTGAGGAGCACTGCAGAGCTCACCGTCCTGATGGAGTGGGGAGCTAGGGTCAGCAGCTGTAGGAAGTGGAATGCAGAGTGGTTTAAGGGGGCACGGTGCTCTCCCGGCCACCAGAAGGTACATGCGTCCTTTGCACAAGGTGATGGAGCGAATGGCTAATCTGGGCAAGGTTACAAGTGTTTGTCAGCAATTTCCTCAGCATGTAGTGCTAGTGAAAGGAGGGAGAAGGAGAAGAAGGAGAGAGAAGAGGGAGAGGGAAGAGGTGAAGAAAGGAGGAGAGGAGAGGAGAGGAGAGGAGAGGAGAGGAGAGGAGAGGAGAGGAGAGGAGAGGAGAGGAGAGGAGAGGAGATAGGAGAAGAGAAGAAGAGAAGAAGAGAAGAAGAGAAGAGAAGAGAAGAGAAGAGAAGAGAAGAGAAGAGAAGAGAAGAGAAGAGAGAAAACATCATCATCCTATCATTCTATCCTTCTATTATTCTGTGGTCTTCTGGGAGGCATGACCAGCCTGTGGGCCGAGGAGCCAGGTCTCGCTCAAATGCTCAGGGAACAACCGATCGCCAGTGTTGGGGTCAGGAAGGAATTTTCCCCCGGGGCAGACTGGCCCTGGTCCCCGGGGTTTTTTTGCCTTCCTCTGCAGCATTGAGCATGACCACCTGTCAGAGCTCCTCTGGGCCCTTTTGGCTCGGTTCATGCCCACTGCTCTTGCCCTCCAAGGCACCACTCGTGCCCTGGCTTTCTCGGGTTCTCTCTCCCAGGGCAAGTTTGCAGCAGGAGCCAGCTCTCCTCCTTCTCCTTCTATTCAAATTTGCAATTTTAATAAAATAAATATTAAAAAAAAAAATAAAAAGAAATCTGTTTCCTGTTGTATCCTTTGTGTATGTGTCCCTGAAACTGTTTTTGGATCTAAAACCTCTCTGGCATTTCAGTCGAACAGTCACATCTTTATTGGACTCCTTGTGAGCGTACAGAATAGAGCAGCACAGCACAGCACAGCATGGTTGTGCTCAGTAGCTGTGCCTGGAGCACGATGAGCTCTGAGCCAGGCCTGAGGACTCCATCCAGGAGAGCCGCTCTCTGCAGGGCAGGGCCCAGGCCCGTCCAGGAGATGGGGCAGAGACAGGCACACACACCTACAACATGGCTCAGGCAGGCACCAGAGGTCCCAGGCTGAGCTGAGACACGGCCCCTGGGCCCCTGCAGGAGATGGTCCCCAGGGAGGCTGGTCCCAGCCACTGAGGCCTTTGAGCACCCCAAGACCCTGTAGACACGGATGGCTGGCAGCTTTGGAGACTGAGTCTTGGCCCAGATGGACCTTCTCTCTGATCAGGACTTTTGTTCTCAGATTCTTTTGTTTAGCTATGTTTTTTCCAAAGCAAGGATCTCAGGCATTACTAAAAAGGAGAACAAGGAGAAAAAGAAATCCATGTCACACACCACACACTATCCCATGTGTGTATGAGTTTTGACGCAAATGTCCAAAATGGCAGTAGCTTCCTTACTCTTTCAGTACTCCAAAGAGTATCTCTTAAAGGCTTTCCATAAGTTCTGAACCTCTTCCCACCAATCAAGGTAGGCAAATAACTCCGAGAAAGGTGCAAGTCACACAGGAGGTGTGGAAGGTTTACCCTGCAGCTGAAGTGCATTTTGCATCCCCTGTACAGATGGCCAACTGTGGATCTTGGTTTGGGTAGAAAAGGAAACATGACTGCAGTAGCAGCAATGGACTCTTTTTGCTCATTTGGGAAGAGTCATCATTTGCCTGGCTGTGCTTTGGGAATGGATTCAAAGCGAGTCTTATTTCCATGGCGGTCTGTTGGCACTGTCCAGCGCAGCCTATGGCTCTGGTCACACTGGGGATTTTCTCCACGCTGCAGTGGTTGAAACCATCCTGTTATCCCCTCAGAAAAGGCTTTGTGAGCCTGGTCCTCCTCGCTGTGGGGCCTCATGGACATCAGCTCTGGTGCAGAGAGGGGACAGCTACCAGGGCTCTTCTCTTGGTTGCAGGGCTGGTTTCTGCCATGACTGGAGGGAAGAGCAGGAGCTTTGTCCTGGAGAGCCAAAGGGCAGAGAAGGCATCAGGGACAGCCAGCAGCTGTGCCCAGCACGTGGACACCAAGGCAGGGACAGCCCCCCGGAACTCCTGGGCACTGGAACTGCCTTGGGGCCAGCACCTCAAAGGCTTTCTGCAAAGGGTGCTGGGTGGGGCTGTGGTGGGGGGGCTTTGCAGCTTCCCCCTGCTAGGGAAAGGAGGAGAAAGGAAAGAAGGGAAGTGAGGTATAGTTCAGCTGTAAGGGTCCTATAATGACCATCTAGTCCCACTGCATGACCAATTCAAGGCTGATCTAAAGTTAAAACAGGGTAGTAAGTGCATTGGCCAAATGCCTCTCGAATGCTGAGGCTTGGGGCATCAACCAGCTGTCACAGAATCACAGAATGGTTGGGCTTGAAAGGGACCTCTGGAGATCATCTAGCCCAACCCACCTGCTAAAGCAGGTTCGCCCAGAGCAGATGGCACAGGAAGGTGTCCAGGCGGGTTTTGAATGTCTCCAGAGGAGGACACTCCACAACCTCTCTGGACAGCCTGTTCCAGTGATCAGGCACCCTCACAGTAAAGAAGTTTTTCCTAATATTCAGATGGGACCTCCTATGCTGTGCCCGTTGCCCCTCATCCTATCGTTCAGAAGGCTGTTCCAGTATTTGACCCC
This sequence comes from Columba livia, assembly GCF_036013475.1. Lineage (NCBI taxonomy): Eukaryota > Metazoa > Chordata > Aves > Columbiformes > Columbidae > Columba > Columba livia. The sequence continues at coordinate 725,251 of NW_027043029.1, forward strand.
ACTCTCAGTAGAGGGTCAAGTCTGAACTTCCTCTGACCCAGGTTTGCACCATTCACACATGTCCTGTCACTGGATACGAGGGACAAGAGACCAGCACTTCCCTATACACTTCCCTCCTCAGGAACTTTTAGAGGGCAATGAGCTTGCTCATCATCTTCCTTCTCTCCAAACTAGAGAAATCCAGATTGCTCACCCACTCCTCAGAGGACATGCCTTCCGGTCGGTCACCAGCTTTGTTGCTCTCTGGACACAATGGAATACTTCAACATCCTCGTCAAATCGTGGGGCCCAGAACTGCACACAGCACTCAAGGTGAGGCCACAGCAACTCTGAATACAGCAGGATAATCACCTCCTTTGAGCGGTTGGTTCTGCTCTGTCTGATGTACCCCAGGATGGGATTTGCACTCTTGGCTGCCAGGGCACACACTGCTGACTCTTGTTGAGCCTCCTGTCAACCAGCGCCCCAAGGCTCCTTTCTGCAGGGCTGCTCTCCAGCCAATCCTCTCCCCATTTAGACTTGTGCTTGGCATTACTTTATCCTAGGTGCAGAATCCGGCAGGTGGACTTGTTAGATTTTATGCCGTTGATCATTGCCTAATGCTCCAATCTATCTAGATCGTTCCGCAAGGCTCCTTGTCCCTCAGGATAGTCATCAGTACCTCTGAGGATGGTATGATCAGAAAATTTGCTAATGGTGCATTAAATTCCTGCATCCAGATTATTGATAAAAATATTGGACAGACCTGGCCCTAGGACTGAGTCCTGAGGAACATCCCTGGTGGCTTCCCTGAAGAATTTTTTTCTCATATCCAATCTAAACCTCTCCGTGTGCAACTTGAGGCCATTTCCTCTTGTCCTATCACTTGCTACTTGGGACAAGAGACCAACAACCTCCATGATAAAACCTCCTTTCAGGCAGCTGTAGAGAGTAATAAGGTCTCCCCTCAGCCTCCTGTTCTCAAGGCTGAACAGCCCCAGCTCCCTCAACCGCTCCTCGTCAGACTGGTGCTCCAGACCCTTCACCAGCCTTGTCACCCTCCTCTGAACTCTCTCCAGCACCTCAATGTCTTCCTTGCCATGAGGGGCCTAAAACAGACCCCAGGATTCAAGGTGCAGCCTCACCAGTGCCCAGTACAAAGGGATGATCACTTCTCTAGTCCTGCTAAAGCTCTGATTGAATCAAGGCTTGAACACCTTGGTGTGACCCAGTTGGTGACAGGTTGGACTGCAGACTCCTGAGGTCCCTTCAACCTCCGTTCTCTTATGATCCCATTGTGATGTTGGGCTCTGTTTCAGACTGGAGCAGAGCAGGCGATGATGGGGCAGGATCCACCTGTGCTGTAGGTGACCATCTAAACCAACATCTCAGCCAGTGAACCAGCCAACCCCTCAGTGTGACTCGCTCTGGGCAACGTGTGAGGAGTCCTGGGCAGGGAAGGTTCAGAGGGCATGGGGCGCTGTGCAAGACACAACATGATCTTGGCTTCATGCCTGCAGGCCCATCAGATGCCAGTTAATGAAAGAGTATTCTAGAATTGGGGCTGGCTTTAGCACACAAATGTCTTCAGCTCCAGGGACACAAACCCCTGCTGCCAGTGTAGATGCCCCGGGAACCCCTGCCCAGGCTCCACATGCACTGCAAGGTGCTCTGGTCTCCCCAGGTCCTGTGTGATAGATGCCAATCCCAAGCCAGCACCTCAGGTACACTGGGCCCCTAAAATGGCCCTGGCTGTTTATGGTGAGACAGCTGATGACTGATGTCTGTCTGGAAACGTCAACTATTTTGCTGTTGCTTTTTTGTTTTGGGATTTTTGTTTGTTTGGTTCATTGGTTGGTTTGGTGTTTGGTTTTGGTTGTTGTTCTTGGTTGGTTGGTTTGGTTTTTGTTTTGCTTTGGTTTTGTGGGTGGTTTTGTTTATTTTGTTTGGTTTGTTATTTTCTTTGTTTGAAGATTTTTGTTTAGTTGTTTTTTTAACATATTAAAATTTAAAAGAATAAAGCCAAAAAGGGAATTATGGGGAAGTTTAATAAGGGAAGGAGAAGAAATATTGGTCTTCCCCTGTACTTCTATTACCAACAGTCTTTTATTTCATCTCCCTCGTCAATCAGGAGTTCCCACCTCTCCTGATTAAATGTCCCTGTCCAAGGACAACTTTCCAGCACTGTCTGGACGTTTGCCCTTCCCAGTGCTCTCAGGTTTCTCCTCCACTTGCTCTTTGGTCATTCAGTGGCCTCTCAGCTGTCTGGTTTCTGCTTTGAGCTTCAGGGAGTTACAAACTTGCCCCATTCTTCAGAGCTCTAATTAACATGGCAGTCAACACGTTCATTGTGTTTATTTCTATCCTCTCCTATCTCTCTGTCTAAACCAGTTCTTGTGTGGGTTTCCCTTGTGGATGCTGGACCTCATCAGATCCAGCTTACACACACAGCTGACGAAAGTGTTTTGCTGTTTATTAAACTGATGTAGGAAAAGTGATGCAATCTGTGGTGGCCAATGAGGGAACCGGCAGACTGGGGGTGGGGGTGAGGAGCCAGGTTGTCCATACAGTGTTCCTTCCCTTTCTCCTGCTCCCTTCGCTTTCTCCCTCTGTCCCATATCTTTCTTCCCGACTTGTCTCTTGGAGACGTTGGGCCACTTTGGCCCCAAGTCTGGACGTGGTTTGACCAGTTTTCAGAGGCCTGGCTGGTGACAGGAGGGACACCAGGCAGTGACAGGCCCGGGGCTGACAGGCTCCCCCTCCCCTAGGGGGCGCTCGGCTGCCACACCCAGCTGACATAGAACCTTTGTCACAATGCCCGCTACCGTGGCGAGGATGCGGTGGCTCTGCAGGTGACAGGGACACTGCAGGACTTGGTGTCAGCTCAGCAATTTCTCAGTTCCCCAAAGAAGCGGAATTCTGCAAATTGCTGCTTTTGCTCTTGAAAGGATGTCATCAGGTGGGTGTTTTGGTGTAATACATGGAAAAACAGAGCAGAAATGGTGAAATATTCCCATGAGATGCATGATCCCTGCACCAAAACACCATGACTCAGCCTAAGTAGATCTGCAGCTTATTATTTTGTACTGCCAGCAGATTGTGGAAGTACAGTATAAAACCCATCCTTATGGAGAGATCGTCGTACTTTAGGCTTAGTCTAAGTGACTCAAGTAGCTGGGGTTTTTACTTGGGCCTAATCCATAAGGTCTTATGGCTTTCCTCCTCGTCTGAAGACGAATGTCCTAGAAACTATGAAGCAAAGAAATGTCCTGCAGCCTAGCCTTGCCTTGCCTGTCCTTGCCTTGCCTTATTTCCTTCTCATCCTGTTCTCTGTCCCATCCTGTCTCACTAACCCCTCGTCTGGCTGCATGTCTCTTCTTTCCTCTCTTCTTTCCTTTTCTCTCACTCTCCTGCTTCCTGCCTCTTTTCTTTCGATTCCTCCATCTCACTCCTGCAGCCCAACACTACTTTTTATTCTTCCTTCCCTTTCTCCTGCTCCCTTCGCTTTCTCCCTCTGTCCCATATCTTTCTTCCCGACTTGTCTCTTGGAGACTTTGTTCCACTTTGGCCCCAAGTCTGGACGTGGTTTGACCAGTTTTCAGAGGCCTGGCTGGTGACAGCAGGGACAGCAGGCAGTGACAGGCCCGGGGCTGACAGGCTCCCCCTCCCCTAGGGGGCGCTCGGCTGCCACACCCAGCTGACATAGAACCTTTGTCACAATGACCGCTACCGTGGCAAGGATGCGGTGACTCTGCAGGTGACAGGGACACTGCAGGACTTGGTGTCAGCTCAGCAATTTCTCACTTCCCCTAAGAAGCGGAATTCTGCAAATTGCTGCCTTTGCTCCTGAAAGGATGTCATCAGGTGGGTGTTTTGGTGTAATACACGGAAAACCAGAGCAGAAATGGGGAAATATTCCCATGAGATGCATGATCCCTGCACCAAACCACCATGACAAATGTATTGCACATACAACGCCTATCCCAAATTCTGATTACTGCCTCACAGTCATGAATAAACAAACTCTCACAATTACTCTCAGCTAATGTTACCCTGACAACAGTATATATAACAAAATTCAGTAACCTCTGCTAACAAAACCCCCAATACAGATAATGCTTCTGTTTGCCAGGATGAAATGCTTTCATTGAGTATTAAAACAACCCCAAATCATAAGTTCTGCTTTAATATTAGGATCAAAACTAATCGGTAAATTGTAATTATTCTTTCCAGTATCTGGAGAGAAGTTTGCTTTGAGTTCCCTATTTATAAAAGAGTGATATGTGAAACAAGAAACTGGAGCTTTTTACCAGTATATAGTGGTGGGTATATCCCTTGGCATTGTTCTGGCAAGCACAGCAAACACAGTTCCCTGATGATTTTTGGTGCAAGTTTCTGCTCTCTCAGTTTTGCCGGTTGTGTGCGTGCTGCTGATCTGGATGTCGGAGGGTTGAGGGACAAGCAGCTCCTGGGGGGGCAGGAAAGCAAATTGGAAATATTTTTTGATTTAACTTACTAAGAGGTAAAAATTGTGCAATCCAGTACTTAGAAACAGCAGGTTACAACGTGGTGCGAACAGGGTTCTGCTCTAAAATGGTGATACATTAAGTGTCAATTTAAACAAATTATTGGTTTCTTGCTTCCCCTGTGTGATGATCTGCTGCGTAGCCTCTGTGATAGTCTCTGTGATGATGAGCTTCTGTGGATATTAGTTTTTATCTTCAAATTTTGTTTCCTTTTAAGGAATCTTTTAATGTCACAAACCCCATTGGACAGCGTGTGTGTCACAAACCCCCCTGGACAGCATGTGTGTCAAAAACTTATGGGATAGTGTGTGTGTCACAAACCCCGTTGGACAGCGTGTGTGTCACAAACCCCCCTGGACTGTGTGTGTGTCACAAACCCCATTGGACAGCGTGTGTGTCTCAAACCCCATGGGACAGTGTGTGTCACAAACCGCCCTGGACTGCGTGTTTTTCACATACTCCATTGGACAGCGTGTGTGTCACAAACCCCTCTGGACAGCGTGTGTGTCTCAAATCCCATTGTACAGCTTGAGTGTCCAAACCCCATTGGACAGTGTGTCATAAACTCCATTGGACAGCGTGTGAGTCACAAACCCCATTGGACAGTGTGTGTGTCACAAACCCCATTGGACAGTGTGTGTGTGACAAACCCCCTGGACAGCGTGTGTGTCACAAACCCCATTGGACAGTGTGTGTGTCACAAACCCCATTGGACAGCGTGTGTGTCACAAACCCCCCTGGACAGTGTGTGTGTCACAAACCCCATTGGACAGCGTGTGTGTCACAAACCCCATTGGACAGCGTGTGAGTCACAAACCCCATTGGACAGCGTGTGTGTCACGAACCCCTATAGACAGCATGTGTGTCAGAAGCCCCATTTGACGGTGTGTGTGTCACAAACCCCATTGGACACTGTGTTTGTCACAGACCCCGTTGGACAGTTTGTATGTCACAAACCCCCTGGACACTGTGAGTGTCAGAAACCGTACTGGACAGGGTGTGTGTCACAAACCCCATTAGACGTGTGTGTGTCACAAACCCCTCTGGACAGCGTGTGTGTCCAAACCCCATTGGACAGTGTGTGTGTCACAAACCCCACTGGAATCAGGTGTTCACTTAAAGCAGTAACAGCCACAAAAGAAATGAAATGCTTGAAGAGAATTGTTACTGAACGCCAGGTCCACCCGTGAGCTCTGCAAGAGACTCATCGTGTCACCAGCGCTGTGGCTCATTTACCCCGCAGCCTGTCTGAACTCACACGCTGCCCGCGCTGCCTCAGCTTCCCTCTGACAAACCGGAGGCGCCAGCCCCGCCGCTCCCCTTCCCGCACTCCCTGCCCGCACAGCCGCTCTCTGCTCGGCAGGGCGACCCTCGTCCGGCCCGCCCGCACCCCGAAACCGTTGTGTCTCCTCGCCAACGCCCCCGCACAACAACGCACTCGAACCCCTCACTGCGCCCGGCAGCCAATCAGCGCTGAGCTCCCGCCCCGCCCGCCAGGCGGGCGGCGTGGCTGGCCAATGAGAAGCGGCGTAAGCGCGGCGGGGCGGGCGGCAGGCGGGTGGGGGCGGGGCCGTCCGCAGCGGGGACCAATGATGGCTGGGCGGTGCGTGCCCGCCGAGGGGCGGGTTTGAAGGCGGCGGCGGGGCTCGGGGATAGCGGGTCCGGGGAGCAGGGGCCCCTTGGTGGGGGCGCGGGTGTTACTTGGGGGTCCCTGGACGCCTGTGTCCCACGGGAGGGTCCTCGGGGGACCCCAGGGTGTGTGGGGGGGTTCCCGCAGCTGAGCCTGCCCCACCAGGAGCTGCGCCCCTGCAGCCCATTGCCCTGCAGGCCTCTCCCCCGCCCAGTGAGTGACGGTGGGGGCGGAACTGGGGGGCCTGGGGGTAACAGGGACCCCTGGGGGGATGTGGGACCCTGGAAACCCTGGGGTGATGGGGGAGGGGGTGCCAGGGACCCACTGGGTGGCACTGGGGGATGCCAGTTACCCCCTGGTGACAGCGGGGGGCTCCTGGGGATCTTCCGGGGACCACAGTGTGGGGTCCCAGAGACTCTGTGGGTGTTGGGGGGAAGGGAGCCCTGGCGCCCCCTGGGGTGATGGTGGGTGGCACTGAGGGGACCCTGGGGTAATGAGCATGGCTCCTGGGATCCGCGGGGTGACAGTGGGGAGGTCCTGAGGTCCTGTGGTCCGTGGGGGCATCCTGGGAACCCAAGTATCATAAGTGAGGGTGTCCCAGAGACCCCCTGGGTGATGGTGGGCGGCACTGTGGGGTGTCCTGAGGACCTTGAGGTGATCGTGTGGGGTCCAACGACACCTTGAGTGGCACTGGGGGGCCCAGTTACCCCCAGTATGACAGTGGGGGCCATCCCTGAGACCCCATGGGTGACAGTGCGGTGGTCCTGTGACCCCTGGGCATTGGTGGGTGACACCGGGGTTGGTGTTGACTATGTGTGGGTGCAGGTGCTGGGTGTCCCCCTATGATGGGGTGTCCCCCTATGATGGGGTGTCCCCGCCATCATGTGTCTCTGCCCCCGCCCTGCAGACGGACCTTCACGCTGGATGACTTTGAGACTGGGTGGCCACTGGGGAAGGGCAAGTTTGGGAGGTCCATCCCTGAGACCCCATGGGTGACAGTGCGGTGGTCCTGTGACCCCTGGGCATTGGTGGGTGACACCGGGGTTGGTGTTGACTATGTGTGGGTGCAGGTGCTGGGTGTCCCCCTATGATGGGGTGTCCCCCTATGATGGGGTGTCCCCGCCATCATGTGTCTCTGCCCCCGCCCTGCAGACGGACCTTCACGCTGGATGACTTTGAGACTGGGTGGCCACTGGGAAGGGCAAGTTTCCTGGCATGGGAAGCATGAAGCAAAGAGTATATTAAAAATCCTACAGCCTTATATCTCTAAAGAATTCATTATATTTAGCGCTCATCTACTTAAGTTAAATGGTTAATATTAGACTGAAATTGGGCTCATCCACTGAGCTGTGAGCAGTAAAAGCATTGCCATACAGCTCACTGATTTAGCAGGGAGAGCTCCCAGTGGCTCACCCAGACTGTCGTGTTTATAGAATAAAGTGGTTGGCTCGCAGTCAAGTTGCACACAGCAGGAAAAGTCTGCACAGAACCCCCTGCGCCAACAAACACCCTGCGCCAGGGGGTTTGTGACACACACGCTGTCCGGGGGAGTTTGTGACACACACACTGTCCAATGGGGTTTGAGACACACAGGCTGTCCAATGGGGTTTGTGACACACACACTGTCCAATGGGGTTTGTGACACACACGCTGTCCAATGGGGTTTGTGACACACACGCTGTCCGGGGGGGTTTGTGACACACACGCTGTCCAGGGGGGTTTGTGACACACACGCTGTCCAATGGGGTTTGTGACACACACACTGTCCGGGGGGTTTGTGACACACACACTGTCCAATGGGGTTTGTGACACACACGCTGTCCGGGGGGTTTGTGACACACACACTGTCCAATGGGGTTTGTGACACACACACTGTCTGGGGGGTTTGTGACACACACACTGTCCAATGGGGTTTGTGACACACAGACTGTCCAGGGGGGTTTGTGACACACACACTGTCCAATGGGGTTTGTGACACACACACTGTCCAATGGGGTTTGTGACACACACGCTGTCCAGGGGGTTTTGTGTCGCGGTTGAGACGGACAAACGACATGGACCAAGTTCTTTCAAGATGAAAGTAATAGACGCCATTTATTGCTACAAGTGCATTTTCATACAATTCTACCAGTTCATGTGTCTTTTCACCATTGGTTACAAGTTACAGCACTAACATCTCATTAGTTAATAATTCTATCGTCCATGTTATTCTTCTATCCCCTTCTCTCTCACGGGTACATCTCTCCTTTCTCACGGGTACATCTCTCCTCTCTCCGTATACTCCTTTACTCCCATCCTTCTCAAGGGTAAATCTTAATATCTCAAGGCTGATCTCTACTCTCACATTTTCTGTCAAGGATTCCACAGATCCGCTGCAATTTCCCACAATTCCCCCGTTTTTCATTTGTGCTAAAAATGCTGCCCTCATTGTCCGCTGCAGGGCCCTTTGCAGCAGAGAAATCATGATGGCAACAACTGCAGTCATGGCAGAAACCAGCCCTGCAACCAAGAGAAGAGCCCTGGTAGCTGTCCCCTCTCTGCACCAGAGCTGATGTCCATGAGGCCCCACAGCGAGGAGGAACAGGCTCACAAAGCCTTTTCTGAGGGGATAACAGGATGGTTTCACCACTGCAGCTTGGAGAAAATCCCCAGTGTGACCAGAGCCATAGGCTGCGCTGGACAGTGCCAACAGACCGCCATGGAAATAAGACTCGCTTTGAATCCATTCCCAAAGCACAGCCAGGCAAATGATGACTCTTCCCAAATGAGCAAAAAGAGTCCATTGCTGCTATTGCAGTCATGTTTCCTTTTCTACCCAAACCAAGATCCACAGTTGGCCATCTGTACAGGGGCTGCAAAATGCACTTCAGCTGCAGGGTAAACCTTCCACACCTCCTGTGTGACTTGCACCTTTCTCGGAGTTCAATCAGAGCTTTAGCAGGACTAGAGAAGTGATCATCCCTTTGTACTGGGCACTGGTGAGGCTGCACCTTGAATCCTGGGGGCAGTTTTAGGCCGCTCATGGCAAGGAAGACATTGAGGTGCTGGAGAGAGTTCAGAGGAGGGTGACAAGGCTGGTGAAGGGTCTGGAGCACCAGTCTGACGAGGAGCGGTTGAGGGAGCTGGGGCTGTTCAGCCTTGAGAACAGGAGGCTGAGGGGAGACCTTATTACTCTCTACAGCTGCCTGAAAGGAGGATTTATCATGGAGGTTGTTGGTCTCTTGTCCCAAGTAGCAAGTGATAGGACAAGAGGAAATGGCATCAAGTTGCACACGGAGAGATTTAGATTGGATATGAGGAAAATATTCTTCAGGGAAGCCACCAGGGATGTTTCTCAGGACTCAGTCCTAGGGCCAGGTCTGTCCAATATTTTTATCAATAATCTGGATGCAGGAATTTAATGCACCAGTAGCAAATTTTCTGATAATACCATCCTCGGAGGTGCTGATGACTATCCTGAGGGACAAGGAGCCTTGCGGAACGATCTAGATAGATTGGAGCATTAGGCAATGATCAACGGCATAAAATCTAACAAGTCCACATGCCGGATTCTGCACCTGGGATAAAGTAATGCCAAGCACAAGTCTAAATGGGGAGAGGATTGGCTGGAGAGCAGCCCTGCAGAAAGGGGCCTTGGGGCGCTGGTTGACAGGAGGCTCAACAAGAGTCAGCAGTGTGTGCCCTGGCAGCCAAGAGTGCAAATCCCATCCTGGGGTACATCAGACAGAGCAGAACCAACCGCTCAAAGGAGGTGATTATCCTGCTGTATTCAGAGTTGCTGTGGCCTCACCTTGAGTGCTGTGTGCAGTTCTGGGCCCCACGATTTGACAAGGATGTTGAAGTATTCCAATGTGTCCAGAGAGCAACAAAGCTGGTGACCGACTGGAAGGCACGTCCTCTGAGGAGTGGGTGAGCAATCTGGATTTCTCAGGTTTGGAGAGAAGGAAGCTGATGAGCAAGCTCATTGCCCTCTAAAAGTTCCTGAGGAGGGAAGTGTATAGGGAAGTGCTGGTCTCTTGTCCCTGGTATCCAGTGACAGGACATGTGTGAATGGTGCAAACCTGGGTCAGAGGAAGTTCAGACTTGACCCTCTACTGAGAGTGTGGTCAAATACTGGAACAGCCTTCTGAACGATAGGATGAGGGGCGACGGGCACAGCATAGGAGGTCCCATCTGAATATTAGGAAAAACCTCTTTACTGTGAGGGTGCCTGATCACTGGAACAGGCTGTCCAGAGAGGTTGTGGAGTGTCCTCCTCTGGAGACATTCAAAACCCGCCTGGACACCTTCCTGTGCCATCTGCTCTGGGCGAACCTGCTTTAGCAGGTGGGTTGGGCTAGATGATCTCCAGAGGTCCCTTTCAAGCCCAACCATTCTGTGATTCTGTGACAGCTGGTTGATGCCCCAAGCCTCAGCATTCAAGAGGCATTTGGCCAATGCACTTACTACCCTGTTTTAACTTTAGATCAGCCTTGAATTGGTCATGCAGTGGGACTAGATGGTTATTCTAGGTCCCTTACAGCTGAACTATACCTCACTTCCCTTCTTTTCTTTCTCCTCCTTTCCCTAGCAGGGGGAAGCTGCAAAGGCCCCCCACCACAGCCCCACCCAGCACCCTTTGCAGAAAGCCTTTGAGGTGCTGGCCCGAAGGCAGTCCCGGTGCCAAGGAGTTCCAGGGGGCTGTCCCTGCCCTTGGTGGCCACGTGCTGGGCACAGCTGCTGGCTGTCCCTGATGCCTTCTCTGCCCTTTGGCTCTCCAGGACAAAGCTCCTGCTCTTCTCTCCAGTCATGGCAGAAACCAGCCCTGCAACCAAGAGAAGAGCCCTGGTAGCTGTCCCCTCTCTGCACCAGAGCTGATGTCCATGAGGCCCCACAGCAAGGAGGAACAGGCTCACAAAGCCTTTTCTGAGGGGATAACAGGATGGTTTCAACCACTGCAGCTTGGAGAAAATCCCAAGTGTGACCAGAGCCATAGGCTGCGCTGGACAGTGCCAACAGACCGCCATGGAAATAAGACTCGCTTTGAATCCATTCCCAAAGCACAGCCAGGCAAATGATGACTCTTCCCAAATGAGCAAAAAGAGTCCATTGCTGCTACTGCAGTCATGTTTCCTTTTCTACCCAAACCAAGATCCACAGTTGGCCATCTGTACAGGGGCTGCAAAATGCACTTCAGCTGCAGGGTAAACCTTCCACACCTCCTGTGTGACTTGCACCTTTCTCGGAGTTATTTGCCTACCTTGATTGGTGGGAAGAGGTTCAGAACTTATGGAAAGCCTTTAAGAGATACTCTTTGGAGTACTGAAAGAGTAAGGAAGCTACTGCCATTTTGGACATTTGCGTCAAAACTCATACACACATGGGATAGTGTGCGGTGTGTGACATGGATTTCTTTTTCTCCTTGTTCTCCTTTTTAGTAATGCCTGAGATCCTTGCTTTGGAAAAAACATAGCTAAACAAAAGAATCTGAGAACAAAAGTCCTGATCAGAGAGAAGGTCCATCTGGGCCAAGACTCAGTCTCCAAAGCTGCCAGCCATCTGTGTCTACAGGGTCTTGGGGTGCTCAAAGGCCTCAGTGGCTGGGACCGGCCTCCCTGGGGACCATCTCCTGCAGGGGCCCAGGGGCCGTGTCTCAGCTCAGCCTGGGACCTCTGGTGCCTGCCTGAGCCATGTTGTAGGTGTGTGTGCCTGTCTGTGCCCCATCTCCTGGACGGGCCTGGGCCCTGCCCTGCAGAGAGCGGCTCTCCTGGATGGAGTCCTCAGGCCTGGCTCAGAGCTCATCGTGCTCCAGGCACAGCTACTGAGCACAACGATGCTGTACTGTGCTGTGCTGCTCTATTCTGTACGCTCACAAGGAGTCCAATAAAGATGGGACTGTTTGACTGAAATGCCAGACAGGTTTTAGATCCAAAACCAGTTTCAGGGACACATACACAAAGGATACAACTGGAAACAGAGTTTTAAAACTATTTTTTAATATTTATATTTATTTTATTAAAATTACAAATTTTAATAAAAGAAGGAGAAGGAGGAGAGCTGGCTCCTGCTGCAAACTTGCCCTGGGAGAAAGAACCCGAGAAAGCCAGGGCACGAGTGGTGCCTTGGAGGGCAAGAGCAGTGGGCATGAACCGAGCCAAAAGGGCCCAGAGGAGCTCTGACAGGTGGTCATGCTCAATGCTGCAGAGGAAGGCAAAAAAACCCCGGGGACCAGGGCCAGTCTGCCCCGGGGGAAAATTCCTTCCTGACCCCAACACTGGCGATCGGCTGTTCCCTGAGCATTTGAGCGAGACCTGGCTCCTCGGCCCACAGGCTGGTCATGCCTCCCAGAAGACCACAGAATAATAGAAGGATAGAATGATAGGATGATGATGTCTTCTCTCTTCTCTTCTCTTCTCTTCTCTTCTCTTCTCTTCTCTTCTCTTCTCTTCTCTTCTCTTCTCTTCTCTTCTCTTCTCTTCTCTTCTCTTCTCTTCTCTTCTCTTCTCTTCACTCCTCTCCTCTCCTCTCCTCTCCTCTCCTCTCCTCTCCTCTCCTCTCCTCTCCTCTCCTCTCCTCTCCTCTCCTCTCCTCTCCTCTCCTCCTTTCTTCACCTCTTCCCTCTCCCTCTTCTCTCTCCTTCTTCTCCTTCTCCCTCCTTTCACTAGCAGTACATGCTGAGGAAATTGCTGACAAACACTTGTAACCTTGCCCAGATTAGCCATTCGCTCCATCACCTTGTGCAAAGGACGCATGTACCTTCTGGTGGCCGGGAGAGCACCGTGCCCCCTTAAACCACTCTGCATTCCACTTCCTACAGCTGCTGACCCTAGCTCCCCACTCCATCAGGACGGTGAGCTCTGCAGTGCTCCTCAAGAAGGCATTCCCTTCATTTTGCTACTGCTATTCAGCTGAAAAGGATGTTCCTCTTCCTCTTCCTCCTCCTCCTCCTCTTCCTCCTCCTCCTCCTCTTCCTCCTCCTCCTCCTCCTCCTCCTCCTCCTCCTCCTCCTCCTCCTCTCTTCTCTCTTCTCTCTTCTCTCTTCTCTCTTCTCTCTTCTCCTCTTGCTTCACCTCTTCCCTCTCTCTCTCCCTCTCCCTCTTCTTCTCTCTCCCTCTTTTCCTTCCCCCTCCTTTCACTACCAGTGCATGCTGGGGAAATCCCTGACAAACACTTGGAACCTTGCCCAGCTTACCCATTCGCTCCATCACCTTGTGCCAACGATGCATCTACCTTCTGGTGGCCGGGAGAGCACCGGGCCCCCTTCAAACCACTCTGCATTCCACTTCCTACAGCTGCTGACCCTAGCTCCCCACTCCATCAGGACGGTGAGCTCTGCAGTGCTCCTCAAGAAGGCATTCCCTTCATTTGGCTACTGCTATCCAGCTGAAAAGGATGATCATCCATCAGATGAACCTGGAAGGTTGCCCTGCTGGGAGATGGCCTTGCAGCGGAGAAACTCCAGCTGCCTCGTCCAGCTCTTCCTCCTTCAGCCCCTGTCAAGGGATTCCACCGGCTCCTCAAGGACTTCCTCTCCGATGTCTTCAGGCTGCCTCCAGGCCAGCTCTGGCAGCAGACACGGGACGCTGCTCCCTTTTATACTGCCCCGGGGCATTGTGACATCAGCATTGCCCCGTGGTCGCATTGTGACATGGAGGTGACATGGGCCCCCAGTGTCCCACCCCACCCACTGCCCATGCACCCAGCACTCCTTGGAGGAAGGACTTCGGGGTGCTGCTGGCCCCGAGGCTGTCCTTGTGCCCAGGAGGCCCAGGGCGCTGTCCCTGGTCTTGGTGGTGAGATGAAGGCTGGTCTGGCAAACATCACACTTAGTGTTCCCAGGTGATGGACACTGCTCATGTGCCTCTGCAGAGAGTGGCAGGAGCTGGATCCCCTTCTCGGGACAGACTCCTTCCAGGAGAGACACAGACAGAGGGGGAACTCATCAGGGCTTTACTGCATTTCACTTGGCATCAGTTTTGGCATATTGGGTGGTGTCTTGTGACTGCCCTTTCTGCACAAATGATCATATAAACACAACCATTTAGTAAGACATGGTCATAAAGGGGCTGTTATGGACAAGAAAGCTCATCATGAACTCTGGAGAGAGCGAGGAAGTTCATAATAAGCACCAGGAAGAACCAAGAAGCTCGAGGCCTCTTCTGAAGAGCGGGAGGCCTGAGCAGCCGTGATTGGCCATTGTAGGTGTGGGAGAGGGTCAGGGCATGTCAGGGAGAAGCAATGAGATGGCTGATGGCTTCAGTGAACCCTTCCAGCCATGTCTGAGCCCAGAAATGGAAAGCAGTTGATGTCTGCAGGTGGAGGAGGAACAGGAGGAAGATCTTCCTGGGAATACGGAAGGAAGAAAGGCCTCTCTTGGGCTAATCACGTATGGCAGTGCCATTTGCATGCTGTGGGCATGGCTGTGCCTGGGAGATGGGGAACGGCTGCTGCTGGGGTGGCTGTGCTCAGTCATGGCCCATGAGCTGACCCTGCTCTGCTCCTCTATTACACTGCCCACACTTGGATGTTCCTCAGGAATCATCCAGGAACCTGGTGGATCCATGAACCTCCTGGAGTGATGGGTATGGATCCAAATAGAGGATCCAAGCAAGTGTGAGATACGCACATTGAGGTGATTGGTGACCATTGCCAGGTGTATGAAAGAAGCTGGATGAGTTGTGAGGAGCTCACAGGCATTTCCAACTCCACAGAAAACCAGAACCTTGCAGTTAAAGCAACAGCACTTGACATAAAACCCACCCCAAAACACAAAACACTCACGCTGACCACAGGAAAAGCCTTGAAAAACATTGGAGAAAAATCTACCAGGTCCCAGGGGTCAGGGCTCAGCCATTCTGGTGATGAACAAGCATCAAGGGCTGACATGGCACCAGAGCCACCTCCACATGGCCCTCACCACCTGGAACCAGTGTCTCCAAGTCTTTCCTTCAGCAGCCTCCAGGGACAGGGACCTGCACTGGTTGTTTCCTTCACAGCTGTGTCAGTGATGGCCCTTCATGGGGTCCCAAACAGCTCAGAAACTTGGGGTTTTCTTCTGCCTTTCACTTCATTGTTAGTTCAGTTTCAGTAGCTGCAGTTCAGAATTACGACACCAGAGGGGTCACTAACATCTAAAATGCTCTTACAAGCCAAGGCTCTGTGCATCATTTTCCTAAAGGCTTCAAGTCTGGTGTGGATGATTAGAGAGATTTCAGGAGTAGCCAAACAGAGAGCATTTGCATAATAAATAGCAATAAAGCCAAATTTCTTCTATTTCCATCCCTGCTTGCCCTTTCCTCCCTTTCCAGAACAGGTGGTATCAGCAGCCTCCATTTCATATTGATGTGTTGCATCTCCTGATAAAGACTGAATATGTCAGAAAAGTGGGTGCCTAAACACCATGTGAGTGAGGAGACAGGCCAGGACACCTCAAGAGGAATCACACCCCTCTGGACCAAGAGGTGGGTGTTCCTGGCAATCTCAGGTGCCACAGCACAGCGATACTTGTGTTCAGGAGCTGGTCAAGTGACCCATCTCCTGTTCTGTAACGGTGTCTGAGTTTGCTCAGGTCACCCCTGACTTGAGCCCCATCCACTGCTGGGTGTTCTCCAGACTCCTGCCTTCAGGAACAAAGTCCCAGGAGACCTTGCTGGTGAAGATGGAGGCAAAGAAGCCATGAAGAACCTCAGTCCCGTCTGATTCTACTCTTATGAAGTTCAGCAGCAGGCCCACGTTCACCCTGTCTATTCTCTTACTGCAAGTGAATCTCTGTCAGCTCATCTTGCTGCCCTTCCCCTGCAGGTATCAAGTCCAGGGCAGCTTTGGCATCATCCACACATCCATAGACAAGGTTTCTAAATTCCTCCTTTGCAGATTCCCCTGCTTCCACCTCCGTGTGCTGCCTTTTGCCCTGGAGCTCCATCAGTTCAGAGGAGCAGCCTCACAAGATAAATGCTTTTGTTCATGGGTACTTGGAGAGATCATTCTCGTGCTTGTAGCAGGATGTCCTGTAAGGATTATCAGATTTCCTGAGCTCCTTCACCCTTCAGACCGACTTCCATGTCACCACTTTGCCCACCATCCCCCAGTATGTCCAAGTCTTCTCCTCTGGAGCCCACCAGCCTGTGCTCTGCTGCTGGCCTTCCTCCCTCCCCTCTGGTGCCTGGGACCCCACTGTGTCCTGGTCACAACAGACAAGGCGGACACTGATGTTCACATCCCTCACCAGCTCTTCCTTGTTTCCCAGTTACAGATTCAGGTGAGCATCACACTGGTTTGCCCACCAGGCAGCCACATTAAGAAGTTGTCCCAAGATCTTCTAGAATGTTGGCACCTACAGCTTTGACTGATCAATGAATGCCATGGCAATTGCAGTTCCCCATAGGAACCTGCTCATTAACTGCACAATTCCTCAGGTTGCTGACAGAAGATCTTTTCCATTTGTTCTCCATGATCAGTTATTTTGTAACACCAAACATGTTGTCACCCTGTACTTGGTTTACATGTCAAAGTCTTGGAACTGGGGGTGAGTGTGGCTGTGCTACAGTTGTCACCTCTCTGAGAAGAGAACAGGAGTTTGACTGATGTCAGAAAGAGCCGATTTCAGCTGATTTGGCTGGACCCAGTCCTTGCCAAATCTGAGCCACTCAGTGATGCTGGCAGCACCTCTGGGATATTGTATTTGAGAAAGGGTAAAAAACGCTGCACAACAGCAGGTGGGAGAGAGGAGGGAGGAGATGGGAGAGAAAAGCTCTGCAGACACCAAGGTCATATCCCATAGGACCCAAGCAGGTCCCTCAGCAGGCCAAATCCTGCTCTCCTGAAATCCTGCTCTTGGCCTTGTTCTCATCTCCCAGGAGCCTCAGCTCCACTTTCCCATCCCTGACTGTTCCATCCTGACCAACTCTTTCTGGTTTGTAAGCGTGAAGTCCCACAGGGCACCTCCCCCCACTGACTCCTCAGTCACCCGTGTCAGGAAATGTTGTCAATGAGCTCCAAACCCTCCTAGATGGCTGGTACCTTGCATATCTTCGGTCTGCCACGAGGACATGGTCCTGGAAACATGAGGCTTCTTTCATTTGTCTGAAGGAGGCCTCATCTCATTCCTCTTCCTCATCAGTGAGTCTGTACCTGATGTCCAGTCACCTCAACATTGCCCATGTTGTTCTGCCCTCTCATGCTGACTCCTCAACCTTCAGCTGACATTGTCTGTCCCCAGGCAGAGCTCCACGCATTCCTGCTGCTCTACCACTTGAAGAAAACCTTCTACTCTTACTCCAGACCTCTGACATTATGAGTATCAGATGCACAAGACCCCACGGTGTCTCCAGGAGGTCGTATTTGCAGTGTCCTGTAACTCCTCATGCTGTTATCTTGGGAGAGACACCCTTATCAGGATAAGCTGACTGCATGCAAACATTGACAGGTGAGCAAATGGAGCTTCAGGCCAGGGAGAGTCCAGACCTTGAGAAAATCTGGCATTCATCCATCAGAAAGCTCTGAATTTTGACAAGATGAAGTCTCCAGTTCTGTATTAGGGCAGGAGAGAGCAGGACCTGACACGCTGAGCAGTGACCCTGAGGAGAAGGGCCTGGGCACTACAAGGTCCCCACACCAGCCCGTGGTGCACGCTCACCATGAACAAGGCAGCTGCACACGGGGCTGCATGAGGAGGAGCGTGGGGACCCAGACACCTGCAGTTCTCATCCCATTCGGTTCAGCACTGGTGTGACCCACACACACGGGTGTGTGCCAGTGTGCGGCTTCCCAGTTTGGAGCAGCAGGGAGGAACTGGAGAGTGCAGGGCTGTGCCAAGGCAGGTTCAGCACCTTGTGCACATGGTGTGGGGTGCTGAGGGACCCGGGCTGCTTTGGCCCAGCAGCGCTGGGGAGGCTGCAGCAGTGCAGGAGTAGCCTGAGAGTGCTTGAAGGGTGGTTTCAGAGGTGGCGGAGGTTTTCTGCATAGTGGGAAAGAGCATGAGAAAGAAATAATGGCCCAAAGTGCAGCTGGGGAGGTCCAGGCTGGACATGAGCAGAAAGGAATGTGATGGAAGGGCAGTGCTGTGGGGGAGCAGGTCAGCAGAGGGAGTCTGCATCAGCCCAAGGCTTTGTGCTTCAAGGACCAGCTGGGGAGGATGGAGAGATCTCAGCAAAGGAAGGAAGATGCTCAGACAAGAGCAAGGTGGGGCAGCAGGGGGGATGCCTCCAGCCTGCAGGGACAGAGGTGCAGGGGATGACACAGCACAGGACAGGCTGTCGTGGAGATGATCAAGGGATGGAAAGAGGCTGAAAGCCCCACCAGACATGAGCTCCTTCTCCCCTTGGCTATGGCTCTTGTCTGCACCTCTGATGCCTGTGAGGAGACACCTTGTCCTTGCAGCACAGGGGCCTCATGGCCTCCTTGTCCCCAGCCAGGAACCTGGGAGGGGTGGGACCATAGTCCTGCCCTTGGCCTTGCACAGCCCCACATCACACTGTCCCAGGAAGGGCCCTGGGCAACGTGGGAGGGACAGGATCTGATTTCCAAAGTGGGGTCAGGGCTTGGCCCTTTGATTAATGAAACACAACCAGGTTTACTGAGCATCAGAGCCACCTTTTCTTTGCTTTTCCTGACCTTTCATCTCTGCCTCCAGTTTTCAGCTCTAACCAAACTTGGATGTTGTTTCTCAGTAGGTTCCCTCAGTGGGACCCATTAATATTACAGGAAACTTTGGAGTTTGCATCTGAGTTTGACTTCCTGAGAAGTTTCTTCAGCTTCCCCTCAGGGTCTGAGGTCCATGGACTCAGCACCAAACCCACCAGAGGGGTCATTAAAGCGCCTTGTGCTGCTCCTGTGCTGCTGAGCTGGGCTGGGCTCCTGGGACACAGGGAGCTCATGGCAGCGGCAGCGCTGCAGAGAGACAGCTCTGCCCAGGAGCAGCTCCTCTGCACACGCAGCAGGGCTGAGGGCTCTGCCTGGGGATCTCGGGAGACGAGCAAGGCAGAGAGAGATTAAAGGTGGTCAGGACTGGAGGATGACTGAGAGCTCACTGGAGGAGAAACCTTTGCAGCCCTTGCCATGGTAAGTCTCTGGGTGCAGGACAGTGCAGCTGTAGCTCCTGGAGGCATCTCCTGAAACTGGCACAGGCACAGCTTGTGGGGTCTGTAGGGACGCGGCTCTTGTCAGGCCATGTTGAACAGCTGTGAAGCCGGGTGAGCACCCAGGGGTGCCCAGGGCTGTCCTGCAGAGCAGGGTCCCTGCACCCCAGGGCTGTGCCGGGCAGGGACTCTGCCGCCTGCCAGGGTCAGCGCTCAGCCTGCCCGGGAGATCCCATGGCAGCAGCTGTGGGTGGAAGGAGCGACCCCCGGCAGGGCAGGCAGGGAGCTTGTGGGGTTGAAGGGGGCTGTGTGGGTCAGGGCTGCTCAGAGCTCCAGATCCCCCCACAGACATGGCAGAGGGTCCTTCTGAACAACGACTTCAATACAGGAACAGCTGCAAGGGAAGGAGTCTGTGCTGTCAGTTTTCCACTGGGTGTGCAGTGGGAGGTGGGGATTTATTTCTCTCTTTGGAGCAGACACTGAGACCCCAGTTCTCGTTAGGACTTGTCTGAGCTGCTCCTGAGCCCCTGCACACACAGAGCTGCCCCTGGGCAGTGCCAGGAGGTGTGAGCAGGACAGAGCTGAGCACACAGCGGGTGGGACGGGGTCTGTGACACTGACAGGGAGCAGACCAGGGACAGACACACAGCTGCAGGCAGCACAGACATGGGCAGGGAGAGTTAACTGCTGCCAGAAATGCTGGGACAGGATTTAGGGACTTCTCTCACATGCTCTCAATTGCAGACACATTTCCCAGTGCAATCCCTGGTCTCCTCTCCTCCCCAGCAGACCCTCTGCCCCAAAGCCATGGGGTCCAGGTCACGAGTCTCCACCTCAGCAGCTGGACCTCCAGGTGAAGGGTTCCTGCAACGTGGTACTCAAAAAAGGTGCTAAAAGTACTTGCTCTCCAGTGTCACTATGTGAGTGGCAGCAGCACAGCCGGGTCAGGAGAAGGTTCCACAGCATGCCCGTCTGCCTTTCTGTCCTTCCTTTATTTTCTGGTAGCACTGCAGTGTCCTTCCCTGTTTCTCCACCTGTCCCTGGTGCTCTTGCTCTCTGGGGCTGGGGTGGGAGTTTGGGTCACTTCTTTTTCTGATACCAACTCAGGGGTTCTTGCCCCAGACTTGTGTCCATGGAAACCAGATGCCCAAGCTGCATTTTAAAATGTGATGAGCTGTTTTTCTCAGCTGGTAGAAAGAGAGAATGAGCTGAAATATCCTTCTATCAGGGAAAAGGTTTTCACTGAGAAACAGCATGTTTACTTTCCTCAGAGAAGTCCCTCTAACTTGTCGCTGCCTTTTCCTCCTATAACAGGTCCTCATGCCCAGAGGCAGCCAATGTCCAACAGCAGCTCCATCACCCAGTTCCTCCTCCTGCCGTTCACAGACACACGGGAGCTGCAGCTCTTGCACTTCTGGCTCTTCCTGGGCATCTACCTGGCTGCCCTGCTGGGCAACGGCCTCATCATCACCACCATAGCCTGGGACCAGCACCTCCACACCCCCATGTACTTCTTCCTGCTCAACCTCGCCCTCCTCGACCTGGGCTCCATCTCCACCATTGTCCCCAAGTCCATGGCCAACTCTCTGTGGGACACCAAGGTCATTTCCTATGGAGGGTGTGCTACACAACTCTTTCTGTTTGTCTTTTTAGTTTCAGCAGAGTTTTACCTTCTCACCATCATGTCCTATGACCGCTACGTTGCCATCTGCAAACCCCTGCACTACGGGACCCTCCTGGGCAGCAGAGCTTGTGTCCACATGGCAGCAGCTGCCTGGGCCATTGGGTTTCTCAATGCTCTGCTCTACACGGCCAATACATTTTCACTGCCCCTGTGCAAGGGCAATGCTGTTGACCAGTTCTTCTGTGAAATCCCCCAGATCCTCAAGCTCTCCTGCTCACACTCCTACCTCAGGGAACTTGGGCTTCTCATGTTTAGTGCTTTTTTTTTTGAGGGATGTTTTGTGTTCATTGTGGTGTCCTATGTGCAGATCTTGAGGGCCGTGCTGAGGATCCCCTCTGAGCAGGGACGGCACAAAGCCTTTTCCACCTGCCTCCCTCACCTGGCCGTGGTCTCCCTGTTCATCAGCACTGGCTTGTTTGCCTACCTGAAACCCTCATCCATTTCCTCCCCATCCCTGGATCTGGTGGTGTCTGTTCTGTACTCAGTGATGCCTCCAGCAGTGAACCCCCTCATCTACAGCATGAGGAACAGGGAACTCAAGGAGTCAATAAGGAAAGTGATGACTGTTCGATTTTCAAAAGCTGTAATGAAGTGACGTCCTGCTTCTGCATGTCAGTTGTAATATAACGCATTGCTACATTGCTAGTTCAACCTGAGTTCTGTAGCTTTTGTGTTTTGGTTTGTTTTTTCTTTTTTTTTCTTTTTTTTCTTTTTTTTTCTTTTTTTTTTTTTTTTTTTTCTCTTTGGTGTTTGTTTTTCTTGGTTGTATTAATGCTATCCATAGGCAAAATTATTTGTCTTCTTATGGCTGTGTCCGTATCTACCTGTCTTTTGTGTGCCATAGTCTTTGTGTAAATAAGGACCCATACTCTCCGTGTGTATAAATGAAATAAAGGACCCTGCACTGTCTTGTTTGCCCAGAATCGTCTCTCTGGGATCTCTGGGGCTGCAGGAGCCATGTCTGTGTGCTGAGGGGGAGTGAGCAGGAGCCACCCTGAGCTGGGTCTTCCTCCCACCCTGACCAACGTGAATCTGCGGACTCACCCCATGGCCCTGGGCACCACAGCCCACTTGCTCTGCAGAGCAGCACCGCCAGGTCGGAGCTGTATGGAGCATGGAAGGGGGGGCAGGAACATCTGGCCAGGTCAGCATAGCTCAGCTCTCTTGGGGAAGGGCTCTGTGGGAAGATGGGATGTTCCAGGAGAAGAGTGGGGCACTGTATGTGTGCAGGAAAGACATGGAAAGAGAAACCCTTTGCTGCAGGTGGCAGGTTGGGGCAGGTGGCCCTGGCACTGTGGCAGCAGGACCTTCCTGAGGATCCCCTAGGCCAAATGCCTCATGCTGTCCTGGGGAGCCAGTCTGGACCTGGGTCTGCAAGCTGCCTGTGCTGGAGACCCACTCAGCTTGCTGGCTGGATTAACATTCTCACTGTCCTTCATTCCCACTGGTCCCCACTGCTGTGGGACCAGTTCCAGTTCCAGTGTGGCTGCTCTGTGGGCTCGGCTGGGGAGAGGGCAGGGGGGTGGCACAATTCAGGAGGGGGTGGGAGGGCTGAACTGGCAAATGCCCCAGAGAAGAAAATACCAGTGAACAGTCCTGCTGTGTGTCAGTCCTCTGAGCGCAGGCAGGGACAGGCAATGGGCACTGCTGTGACAGAGCTGGCCTCACAACAGCCTTTCCAGATAGAAAGGTGATCTCCTCAGGGCAGTGCATGATGGTTTGGCTCTTCTTCCTAACCTTCTCTCAAACATATGAGCAAGAAAATGGTCACAGATGAAACCACCAGAGTACAGCTGAGCAGTGTGTGTGTGCAGGGCTGGCACACAGCAGTGTCCTCTCACAGCCAGGCTCCTGCCAGAGACCTGCAGGACCAGCAGAGCAGGGGCTGGGCTGTGCCCCTGTGCACTGGACACCCCAGGGAAGCTGCCCCAGGGCATCGTCATGGACTGGCCCCTCACAACCACCATTTCTAGCTCTGGCCTCTCTCCCCCACTCACATAGGTTGCTCTTCCCTCCACGGAGGGACACGGAATGAGTAGGTCAGAAGTCCATGTCTGCATTGTTCTGATGAGATGTGAGCACGCACATCATGGATGTGAGATGAGATGAACCCAGGTGAACACTAACAAGATCAGCTATTCCTGGGGGTTCCATGAAGGTCTGTGGGACAGACAGTGTCTCAAGGTCACTTCACGATGGGAGTAACAGCCCATGGGAAACTACCCACTGGGATCTTCTTCCTTGAACTGAGGTCCCTGTGTCCATTCCTCATGATGTGGGACATCTCAGATGGGTGCAGAGCAGGATGACCCACCACAGGGCTGAGGTGTCTCCCATCGTTTGGGAGTGGCAACAGGAGGCCAGACAGACACTGTGACTCCTGCTTCTGTGTAAAAGGGAAAGACTCTGTCTCTGAGCATCCCTGGGTGCATAAGAATTCCTGAGACTGGCTCTGATGGACCTCTGGCACTTCTGTGTGTGACTCCAGGAACAATCCCCAGTGGCCCAGTGAGATTCATCTCAGCTGCTGGGACGACTCATTGCAAGTGCTCCTGTCTGCTACATCACCATTGCCCGTGATTCTGGATTGTGCTTTCAAAAGTGACAGCAAAATCAGAGAAATTCTGAGGTCCATGGGGAAGGAAGATGTCAAGCCCATCTTCAAGAAGGGCCTGAAGGAGGATTTGAAGAATTAAGGGCTGGTCAGCCTACCTCTGCCCCTGGGAAGGGGATAACCGGCATCTTTGTGCACCAGTTTCTGGGAACCTGAAGGACAAGGAAGGCATTGCTGAACCGAAATGAGCGGAAAACCCACTGAGTCCCAAGAAATGCTCTGGACCCATTCCAGAGCTTTAGAGCCCCAGGAAAGAGCTCAGTGACAGAGCAGCCCAGCCAGTTGCATCTGTGTCCCTCACTGAGCAGCACAACCAGTGTGCAGTCACCCCATGGTCCTGCAGCCAACCTGCTCTGCAAAGCATCAGTGCCAGGTTGGGGCACTGTGGGGAGCACAGGATGGGGCCAGGAGCAGCAGAGAGAGAAAAGTGACGGTCCCTATGCTCTGGTACTTCAGTCCTGGTGCTCATCACATGTCCTTAAGACAAACTCTTGTCAACCTTACCCCAAAAGTCACCCCTAGACAAGGCTCTTGAGCTGGGACCAAGCTGGAGAAGTGGGGTCCAGTTGTGACCAGAAGAAGGGCAAGGCCTGTCCTGGGTCTTCTAAAGGGCTGGCAGCCTCTGAGATCTCCACCAGAAAAGGCAGCATGCAGGAAATTGGACACCATCCCCCCCTAGCCCAGCTTGTTACTGCATGAACAACCAGGAGAAACTGCCCCTGGACCCTCATTCCAGACCCCAGCTCCTTCACCCATACAGGCAGTGCTCTCCCCCTTGTCACTGAGGTGGTTCCAGGGACCCAAGAGACACCTGTAGGAGAAGATGTTGGGTGGGATATGGTGTCCTTCAGTGCTCCTCATGGTACCTTCTGCTGGGCTTTGTGCCACTGCTCACAACCCTCTGAGCCTGGATGTTCAGCCAGTTCTCAGTGGTGCTAAACAGGAACATGCCCATGAGCACATTGGGCTGCACTGGGAGGAGCGTGGCCACCCAGACAAGGGCAGTTATTGCCCATCGTGACTCAGCACAGGTGTGGTCACATCTGGAGCCGTGTGTCCCAGTGTGAGGTTCCCCATTCTGGAGGAACGGGAGGAGCTGTCGTGTGGCCAGAGAAAGTCTGGGTCATTTGTGGAGATGTTGAGAGACCCAAACTTCTTTAGCCTGGTGAAGGGGAGCCTGAGGAAACGTGCTGGTTTTAATGAAATTGAGTTAATTTTCTTCATCCATTTTGAACCTCTCTCCTTCACAGCCAGTACAGTATTTTGTTTAGATTTACTATGAGAATAATGAGATAACGCTGTTTCTTCCCTGGAATAGAGTTCATTTTGTCTTTTAGCAGCTTTACAGTGTTTGCCATTTGCTATGAAAGGAATGTCAGAACTCATTGAGATCTTGGCTGTTGTCAGGGAAACCAAGGACTCCTTTGGCCATCCAGCTGTGGATGCAGATTGGCAGGAGGGGACACAGACAGGACAGCACCTGGGTTGACATGCATGCTGATCAATGAAATATTCCCTATGATTAGCGCCATGCTCAGTCTAAAGCTGGAGCCGGCTTTTAGGGTTTGTTACATTCGTTACTTTGGGTTTTCCAGCTGGTTTGGTCAGTTCCATTCAGAAGTTTCATTCTGTCAGGAGTTTGATGTCCGTTTGGCCTTTTGCCGTTCTGCCATTTTGCCGTTGGCCTTTGGGCCTTTCTGCCTGTTGCCTTTTTGCTCTCTCTTGCTGGGATGGGCTGTTCAGGACCAAGGTGCTCCCTTCTGCAGGACTGGCTGCTCCGTGTGACTGGAGTTACATGGGGCATTGCACTGAGTATATTTTCTTAATTTAATTTATCTATTGATATTTAATTAACCTGGACTATTGTCAGTGAAACCAAGGACTTCTTTGGAGTCCAGCTGCAGGATCAAATTGTCAGGAGAGGGCACAGACAGGACAGCACCTTTATTCCCTACCATTAGTGTCATGCTCAGTATAAAGCTGGAGATGCCTTTTCCAGCCAGTTAGTTTTGGTTTTCTGGCTACACTGGTTAGCTCTGTTCAGAAGTTCCATTGTATCGGGAGTTCAATGTTAGTTCAGTTTTACGATGTTTTGCTGTTTTTCAGTTGGCCTTTGGGTCTCCCTTTGGGTCTGCCTTTGGCACTTGTACTTTCTCCTGCTGGGAGCAGCTGTTCAGGACCAGGGTGATCTCTTCTTTTGGGCTGTCTGTTCAGCACAACTGGAGTTATATGTGACATTGCACTGAGTATCATATATTTTATCATATATTTGTGTATTTTAGTATAAGCATATTAGTAGTAGTAGCATATTATTTTTATTATATTTATTGTCTTATTATTTTTTTCTAAAAACCCACAAGTTTCTCCCTTCCCTTTCAATTCTCTCCCTCATCGCACTTGGGGACTGGGAGCAGGATGTGAGTAAGTCTCAAGGTCTTAGTTGGTGGTTATGGTAAAACCATGACAAGAAAGAGCAGTAGTAGCTTCAGAAATCTTGAAAATCACTTTCCAAGAGCATGGCACTTTTTTTTTTTTTTTTTTTTTTTGGGTAGTGGGAAACAGCATGAGAAAGGAAAACCATCAGAAACTGCAGCTCTGGAGGTCCAGAGTGGAGCTCAGGATAAAGAAATGTCATTCTGAGCGCAGTGCTGTGGTCATTCAGAGGGACTCTGGATCAGCCATGGCTTTGTGTTTCCAGGAACAGCTGGTGCGGATGGAGAGACAGCAGCACAGGTGGGGACACACTGGGCTGAGAACAAGGTGGGGAAACAATGACAGGCCTGGGACAGTGTAGGATGGACTGTGGTGGACATGACCAAGGGTGAGGCTGGATGTCCCTGAAAGAGCCAAGGTCTTTGTCCCCTTGGTTATGGCTGATGCCTCTGCCAATGAGGCCTAAGAAAAGACACAGTCGTCATGGCAATGGGGCTTCTTTGCCTCCTTGCACCCCCCCAGGGAGACAGGGAGGTATGACACCATTGTCCTTCACTTGGCATCACACTCCCCACATCCCCAGGAAGAACCTGAGCCACCTGTGAGGGACAGGATCTCCCTTCCCAGGGGCAGGGGCTCAAGGCTTGGCCATTGTCCTTCATCAGACAAACCAAGGGCTTTCTCAGCATCAGAGCTGCTGCACTTTGCCTTTGCCTGATGCAATCACTGCCTCCAATTATCTGCTCTAACGAGTCCCTGGGGAGGCTTTGTCAGTAACAGCCCTCAGTGGGGCCCATTAATGCTTCAAGGTACTTTGGAGTTTGTTCTGACTTGGACTTCTTGAGCAGATTCTTCAGTCTGTCCTTGGTATCTGAGGTTCACGGACTCAGCACCAAATACGCCACGGGACTCATTAAAACAGAGAAAGCCCTAACGAGCGATGTTTCTTTCCGTAATATTATTCAAATCTTCCAGACTTGCAGAACTAACTGGAGAGGTTTCAATGGGACACTTGCTGATGAAGGTTTCAAAGAAGATTTCATAAAGGAGGGTTTTTCTTTCCAGGGTGTTTTCTATCATTTTTCAGTGTATAGAAGAAGTGACAGCAGCATTCTACACTGGACATTGATCCCGAGGGTCTACTGAAGACATCTGGACAGGCAGGAGAACAGTCCTTGAGGCTGGACACTGTATGGACAACCTGGCTCCTCACCCCCACCCCCAGTCTGCCGGTTCCCTCATTGGCCACCACAGATTGCATCACTTTTCCTACATCAGTTTAATAAACAGCAAAACACTTTCCTCAGCTGTGTGTGTAAGCTGGATCTGATGAGGTCCAGCATCCACAAGGGACACCCACACAAGAACTGGTTTAGACAGAGAGATAGGAGAGGCTAGAAATAAACACAATGAACATGTTGACTGCCATGTCAATTAGAGCTCTGAAGAATGGGGCAAGTTTGTAACTCCCTGAAGCTCAAAGCGGAAACCAGACAGCTGAGAGGCGACTGAATGACCAAAGAGCAAGTGGAGGAGAAACCTGAGAGCACTGGGAAGGGCAAACGTCCGCACAGTCTGCTGGAAAGTTGTCCTTGGACAGGGACATTTAATCAGGAGAGGTGGGAACTCCTGATTGACGAGGGAGATGAAATACTAGAGTGTTGGTAATAGAAGTACAGGGGAAGACCAATATTTCTTCTCCTACCCTTAGTACACTTCCCCATAATTTGCTTTTTGGCTTTTTTATTTTAAATTGTAGTATGTTAAAATAGCAACTAAAGAAAAATCTCCAATCAAAGAAAATAACAAACCAAACAAAATAAACAAAAACACCCACAAAACCAAAGCAAAACAAAAACGAAACCAACCAACCAACCAAGAACAACCAAAACCAAAACCCAACCCAACCAACGAAACAAACAAAGAAAAATCCCAAAACAAAAAAACGACAACAAAAAAGATGATGTTTCCAGACAGACATCAGTCATCAGCTGTCTCACCATAAACAGCCAGGGCCATTTTAGGGGCCCAGTGTACCTGAGGTGCTGGCCTGGGATTTGCATCTATCACACAGGACCTGGGGAGACCAGAGCACCTTGCAGTGCAGGTGGAGCCTGGGCAGGGGTTCCCGGGGCATCTACACTGGCACCAGGTGTTTGTGTCCCTGGAGCTGAAGACATTTGTGTCCTAAACCCATGCCCGGTTCTGGAGAACTCTTTTATTTTTAAAGAAAAGAAACCCCGCCAAAGACTTATTTTAATTTTCATTGACATCAGCTGACATCTGATGGGCCTGCAGGCATGAAGCCAAGATCATGTTGTGTCTTGCACAGCGCCCCATGCCCTCTGAACCTTCCCTGACCAGGACTCCTCACACGTTGCCCAGAGCGAGTCACACTGAGGTGTTGACTGGTTCACTGGCTGAGATGATGGTTTAGATGGTCACCTACAGCACAGGTGGATCCTGCCCCATCATCGCCTGCTCTGCTCCAGTCTGAAACAGAGCCCAACATCACAATGGGATCATAAGAGAACTGAGGTTGAAGGGACCTCAGGAGTCTGCAGTCCAGCCTGTCACCAACTGGGTCACACCGAGGTGTTCATGCCTTGATTCAATCAGAGCTTTAGCAGGACTAGAGAAGTGATCATCCCTTTGTACTGGGCACTGGTGAGGCTGCACCTTGAATCCTGGGGTCTGTTTTAGGCCCCTCATGGCAAGGAAGACATTGAGGTGCTGGAGAGAGTTCAGAGGAGGGTGACAAGGCTGGTGAAGGGTCTGGAGCACCAGTCTGATGAGGAGCGGTTGAGGGAGCTGGGGCTGTTCAGCCTTGAGAACAGGAGGCTGAGGGGAGACCTTATTACTCTCTACAGCTGCCTGAAAGGAGGTTTTATCATGGAGGGTGTTGGTCTCTTCTCCCAAGTAGCAAGTGATAGGACAAGAGGAAATGGCCTCAAGTTGCACACGGAGAGGTTTAGATTGGATATGAGGAATAAATTCTTCATGGAAACCACCAGCGATGTTCCTTAGGACTCAGTCCTAGGGCCAGGTCTGTCCAATATTTTTATCAATAATCTGGATGCAGGAATTTAATGCACCAGTGGCAAATTTTCTGATCATACCATCCTCGGAGGTGCTGATGACTATCCTGAGGGACAAGGAGCCTTGCGGAACGATCTAGATAGATTGGAGCATTAGGCAATGATCAACGGCATAAAATCTAACAAGTCCACCTGCCGGATTCTGCACCTAGGATAAAGTAATGCCAAGCACAAGTCTAAATGGGGAGAGGATTGGCTGGAGAGCAGCCCTGCAGAAAGGAGCCTTGGGGCGCTGGTTGACAGGAGGCTCAACAAGAGTCAGCAGTGTGTGCCCTGGCAGCCAAGAGTGCAAATCCCATCCTGGGGTACATCAGACAGAGCAGAACCAACCGCTCAAAGGAGGTGATTATCCTGCTGTATTCAGAGTTGCTGTGGCCTCACCTTGAGTGCTGTGTGCAGTTCTGGGCCCCACGATTTGACAAGGATGTTGAAGTATTCCAATGTGTCCAGAGAGCAACAAAGCTGGTGACCGACCGGAAGGCATGTCCTCTGAGGAGTGGCTGAGCAATCTGGATTTCTCTAGTTTGGAGAGAAGGAAGCTGATGAGCAAGCTCATTGCCCTCTAAAAGTTCCTGAGGAGGGAAGTGTATAGGGAAGTGCTGATCTCTTGTCCCTGGTATCCAGTGACAGGACATGTGTGAATGGTGCAAACCTGGGTCAGAGGAAGTTCAGACTTGACACTCTACTGAGAGTGTGGTCAAATACTGGAACAGACGTCTGAACGATAGGAT